>NW_027411805.1:0-148193 GCF_047663935.1 Musca autumnalis
ATACAAAAGTTCACCGGGCATGACTTTGCCAATACAAAAGTTCACCGGAGATGGCTTTCCCAATACAAAAGTTCACCGGGCATGACTTTCCCAATACGAAAGTTCACCGGAGATGACTTTCCCAATACAAAAGTTCACCGGGCATGAATTTCCCAATACAAATATTCACCGGGCATGACTTTGCCAATACAAAAGTTCACCGGAGATGACTTTCCCAATACAAAAGTTCACCGGGCATGACTTTCCCAATACAAAAGTTCACCGGAGATGACTTTCCCAATACAAAAGTTCACCGGGCATGACTTTCCCAATACAAAAGTTCACCGGGCATGACTTTCCCAATACAAAAGTTCACCGGGCATGACTTTCCCAATACAAAAGTTCACCGGAGATGACTTTCCCAATACAAAAGTTCACCGGGCATGAATTTCCCAATACAAATGTTCACCGGGCATGACTTTGCCAATACAAAAGTTCACCGGAGATGACTTTCCCAATACAAAAGTTCACCGGGCATGACTTTCCCAATACAAAAGTTCACCGGAGATGACTTTCCCAATACAAAAGTTCACCGGGCATGACTTTCCCAATACAAATGTTCACCGGGCATGACTTTCCCAATACAAAAGTTCACCGGGCATGACTTTCCCAATACAAAAGTTCACCGGGCATGGCTTTGCCAATACAAAAATTCACCGGAGATGGCTTTCCCAATACAAAAGTTCACCGGGCATGACTTTCCCAATACAAAAGTTCACCGGGCATGGCTTTCCCAACACAAAAGTTCACCGGGCATGACTTTCCCAATACAAAAGTTCACCGGGCATGACTTTCCCAATACAAAAGTTCACCGGAGATGACTTTTCCCATACAAAAGTTCACCGGGCATGACTTTCCCAATACAAAAGTTCACCGGGCATGACTTTGCCAATACAAAAGTTCACCGGGCATGACTTTCCCAATACAAAAGTTCACCGGGCATGACTTTCCCAATACAAAAGTTCACCGGGCATAACTTTCCCAATACAAAAGTTCACCGGGCATGACTTTGCCAATACAAAAGTTCACCGGGCATGACTTTGCCAATACAAAAGTTCACCGGAGATGGCTTTCCCAATACAAAAGTTCACCGGGCATGACTTTCCCAATACGAAAGTTCACCGGAGATGACTTTCCCAATACAAAAGTTCACCGGGCATGAATTTCCCAATACAAATATTCACCGGGCATGACTTTGCCAATACAAAAGTTCACCGGAGATGACTTTCCCAATACAAAAGTTCACCGGGCATGACTTTCCCAATACAAAAGTTCACCGGAGATGACTTTCCCAATACAAAAGTTCACCGGGCATGACTTTCCCAATACAAAAGTTCACCGGGCATGACTTTCCCAATACAAAAGTTCACCGGGCATGACTTTCCCAATACAAAAGTTCACCGGAGATGACTTTCCCAATACAAAAGTTCACCGGGCATGAATTTCCCAATACAAATGTTCACCGGGCATGACTTTGCCAATACAAAAGTTCACCGGAGATGACTTTCCCAATACAAAAGTTCACCGGGCATGACTTTCCCAATACAAAAGTTCACCGGAGATGACTTTCCCAATACAAAAGTTCACCGGGCATGACTTTCCCAATACAAATGTTCACCGGGCATGACTTTCCCAATACAAAAGTTCACCGGGCATGACTTTCCCAATACAAAAGTTCACCGGAGATGACTTTCCCAATACAAAAGTTCACCGGGCATGACTTTCCCAATACAAAAGTTCACCGGGCATGGCTTTGCCAATACAAAAATTCACCGGAGATGGCTTTCCCAATACAAAAGTTCACCGGGCATGACTTTCCCAATACAAAAGTTCACCGGGCATGGCTTTCCCAACACAAAAGTTCACCGGGCATGACTTTCCCAATACAAAAGTTCACCGGGCATGACTTTCCCAATACAAAAGTTCACCGGAGATGACTTTTCCCATACAAAAGTTCACCGGGCATGACTTTCCCAATACAAAAGTTCACCGGGCATGACTTTGCCAATACAAAAGTTCACCGGGCATGACTTTCCCAATACAAAAGTTCACCGGGCATGACTTTCCCAATACAAAAGTTCACCGGAGATGACTTTCCCAACACAAAAGTTCACCGGGCATGACTTTCCCAATACAAAAGCTCACCGGAGATGACTTTCCCAATACAAAACATCACCGGGCATGACTTTCCCAATACAAAAGTTCACCGGGCATGACTTTCCCAATACAAAAGTTCACCGGGCATGACTTTCCCAATACAAAAGTTCACCGGAGATGACTTTCCCAATACAAAAGTTCACCGGAGATGACTTCCCCAATACAAAAGTTCACCGGGCATGAATTTCCCAATACAAATGTTCACCGGGCATGACTTTCCCAATACGAAAGTTCACCGGGCATTCCTTTCCCAATACAAAAGTTCACCGGAGATGGCTTTCCCAATACAAAAGTTCACCGGAGATGACTTTCCCAATACAAAAGTTCACCGGGCATGAATTTCCCAATACAAATGTTCACCGGGCATGACTTTCCCAATACGAAAGTTCACCGGGCATGACTTTCCCAATACAAAAGTTCACCGGAGATGGCTTTCCCAATACAAAAGTTCACCGGGCATGACTTTCTCAACACAAAAGTTCACCGGGCATGAATTTCCCAATACAAATGTTCACCGGGCATGACTTTGCCAATACAGAAGTTCACCGTAGATGACTTTCCCAATACAAAAGTTCACCGGAGATGACTTTCCCAATACAAAAGTTCACCGAGCATGACTTTCCCAATACAAAGGTTCACCGGGCATGACTTTCCCAATACAAAAGTTCACCGGGCATGAATTTCCCAATACAAAAAATCACCGGAGATGACTTTCCCAATACAAAAGTTCACCGGGCATGACTTTCCCAATACAAAAGTTCACCGGGCATGACTTTCCCAATACAAAAGTTCACCGGAGATGACTTCCCCAATACAAAAGTTCACCGGAGATGACTTTCCCAATACAAAAGTTCACAGGGCATGACTTTCCCAATACAAAAGTTCACCGGGCATGACTTTCCCAATACAAAAGTTCACCGGAGATGACTTTCCCAATACAAAAGTTCACCGGGCATGACTTTCCCAATACAAAAGTTCACCGGACATGACTTTCCCAATACAAAAGTTCACCGGGCATGACTTTCTCAATACAAAAGTTCACCGGGCATGAATTTCCCAATACAAATGTTCACCGGGCATGACTTTGCCAATACAAAAGTTCACCGGAGATGACTTTCCCAATACAAAAGTTCACCGGGCATGACTTTCCCAATACAAAAGTTCACCGGGCATGACTTTCCCAATACAAAAGTTCACCGGGCATGACTTTCCCAATACAAAAGTTCACCGGGCATGACTTTCCCAATACAAAAGTTCACCGGGCATGACTTTCCCAATACAAAAGTTCACCGGGCATGACTTTCCCAATACAAAAGTTCACCGGAGATGACTTTCCCAATACAAAAGTTCACCGGGCATGACTTTCCCAATACAAAAGTTCACCGGGCATGACTTTCCCAATACGAAAGTTCACCGGGCATGACTTTCCCAATACAAAAGTTCACCGGACATGACTTTCCCAATACGAAAGTTCACCGGAGATGACTTTCCCAATACAAAAGTTCACCGGAGATGACTTTCCCAATACAAAAGTTCACCGGGCATGACTTTCCCAATACAAAAGTTCACCGGGCATGACTTTGCCAATACAAAAGTTCACCGGAGATGGCTTTCCCAATACAAAAGTTCACCGGGCATGACTTTCTCAATACAAAAGTTCACCGGGCATGACTTTCCCAATACAAAAGTTCACCGGAGATGACTTTCCCAATACAAAAGTTCACCGGGCATGACTTTCCCAATACAAAAGTTCACCGGGCATGACTTTGCCAATACAAAAGTTCACCGGAGATGGCTTTCCCAATACAAAAGTTCACCGGGCATGACTTTCTCAATACAAAAGTTCACCGGGCATGACTTTCCCAATACAAAAGTTCACCGGAGATGACTTTTCCCATACAAAAGTTCACCGGAGATGACTTTTCCAATACAAAAGTTCACCGGGCATGGCTTTCCCAACACAAAAGTTCACCGGGCATGACTTTCCCAATACAAAAGTTCACCGGGCATGACTTTCCCAATACAAAAGTTCACCGGGCATGACTTTCCCAATACAAAAGTTCACCGGAGATGACTTTCCCAATACAAAAGTTCACCGGGCATGACTTTCCCAATACAAAAGTTCACCGGGCATGACTTTCCCAATACAAAAGTTCACCGGGCATGACTTTCTCAATACAAAAGTTCACCGGGCATGAATTTCCCAATACAAATGTTCACCGGGCATGACTTTGCCAATACAAAAGTTCACCGGAGATGACTTTCCCAATACAAAAGTTCACCGGGCATGACTTTCCCAATACAAAAGTTCACCGGGCATGACTTTCCCAATACAAAAGTTCACCGGGCATGACTTTCCCAATACAAAAGTTCACCGGAGATGACTTTCCCAATACAAAAGTTCACCGGGCATGACTTTTCCAATACAAAAGTTCACCGGGCATGAATTTCCCAATACAAATGTTCACCGGGCATGACTTTGCCAATACAAAAGTTCACCGGAGATGACTTTCCCAATACAAAAGTTCACCGGGCATGACTTTCCCAATACAAAAGTTCACCGGAGATGACTTTCCCAATACAAAAGTTCACCGGGCATGACTTTGCCAATACAAAAGTTCACCGGAGATGACTTTCCCAATACAAAAGTTCACCGGGCATGACTTTCCCAATACAGAAGTTCACCGGAGATGACTTTCCCAATACAAAAGTTCACCGGGCATGACTTTCCCAATACAAATGTTCACCGGGCATGACTTTCCCAATACAAAAGTTCACCGGGCATGACTTTCCCAATACAAAAGTTCACCGGAGATGACTTTCCCAATACAAAAGTTCACCGGGCATGACTTTCCCAATACAAAAGTTCACCGGGCATGACTTTGCCAATACAAAAGTTCACCGGAGATGGCTTTCCCAATACAAAAGTTCACCGGACATGACTTTCCCAATACAAAAGTTCACCGGGCATGGCTTTCCCAACACAAAAGTTCACCGGGCATGACTTTCCCAATACAAAAGTTCACCGGGCATGACTTTCCCAATACAAAAGTTCACCGGAGATGACTTTTCCCATACAAAAGTTCACCAGTTCACCGGGCATGACAAAAGTTCACCAGTTCACCGGGCATGAATTTTCCAATACAAATGTTCACCGGGCATGACTTTCCCAATACAAAAGTTCACCGGGCATGACTTTCCCAATACAAAAGTTCACCGGGCATGGCTTTCCCAACACAAAAGTTCACCGGGCATGACTTTCCCAATACAAAAGTTCACCGGGCATGACTTTCCCAATACAAATGTTCACCGGTAGGGTTTTTCTTTTCCCGGTCCTTTTCATTTTCCGGGAAATCGGGAATTATTTTTCAATCCCGGGATTTCCCGGGAATTCCCGCTCATATATAATATCATCGTAAAGTACATTTTAGAGACACGAAAGCAGTTATGTCGAAGATAAAAATTTACCATTTAGCACTTCAAGTAGCTCCCTGTTTACGTCTACAGGAATTACCTGATTGAATATAAGTAATACCAACAATCTGAATATCACCAATACAACCTTACGCTATGAATTATATTTTTGACCTGGTGGGGACGGCACAAATGGATCAACCTACCCAAAATCCACTAGCTATTTTAGCACATCGGCTTCAAATGCTATTTTCAGACTTTCTTTTGTCGTTTCGTATATTGCTCTTTGAAGGTATAGAATAATTAACCGAAGTCAATTTAATCTCTTCCTAAGAGAAAATGTTATAAAATGAAAACAAATATTGTGGACCTCCTGAGAAAAATAAAAGTCTGTCAAAAAAAAGAAAATGGAAAGGACAAAAGCTATCCATCTTCTTTGCGTTTTCAAATTTTATACTTGTTTTTGTGGCACAATTATATATTAATGGCCTGTGTCCGTAAGACGATTCGAATTCAAATTTGTTCGAACTACTACCAAACTTCAGTTTATTGATTTGTTTTTGTTTTCAATCAGACAACATTTTTCTACAACAACAGGAGTTTGGTAGTAATTCGAACGAATTTGAATTCCAATCGTCTTACAGAAACAGGCCATTAATTGAATGACAATAAATTTTATGTTTATGTTGCAAAATGTTTGAAATTAATGTCTGAATATACCCGTTTGAAGGTCGTTTTTAGTATATATTTTTTCCCGGGAATTCCCGGGATTGGCATCGGGATTGCGGGAGTGAAAAATGAGCGGGAAAAGCGGGAATTCCCGGGACGGGATTTCCCGATGAAAAACTCTATTCACCGGGCATGACTTTCCCAATACAAAAGTTCACCGGAGATGACTTTCCCAATACAAAAGTTCACCGGAGATGACTTTCCCAATACAAAAGTTCACCGGGCATGACTTTCCCAATACAAAAGTTCACCGGGCATGACTTTCCCAATACAAAAGTTCACCGGGCATGACTTTCCAATACAAAAGTTCACCGGAGATGACTTTCCCAATACAAAAGTTCACCGGAGATGACTTTCACAATACAAAAGTTCACCGGGCATGAATTTTCCAATACAAATGTTCACCGGGCATGACTTTCCCAATACGAAAGTTCACCGGGCATGACTTTCGCAATACAAAAGTTCACCGGCGATGGCTTTCCCAATACAAAAGTTCACCGGAGATGACTTTCCCAATACAAAAGTTCACCGGGCATGAATTTCCCAATACAAATGTTCACCGGGCATGACTTTCCCAATACGAAAGTTCACCGGGCATGACTTTCCCAATACAAAAGTTCACCGGAGATGGCTTTCCCAATACAAAAGTTCACCGGGCACGACTTTCTCAATACAAAAGTTCACCGGGCATGAATTTCCCAATACAAATGTTCACCGGGCATGACTTTGCCAATACAAAAGTTCACCGGAGATGACTTTCCCAATACAAAAGTTCACCGGGCATGACTTTCCCAATACAAAAGTTCACCGGAGATGACTTTTCCCATACAAAAGTTCACCGGGCATGACTTTCCCAATACAAATGTTCACCGGGCATGACTTTCCCAATACAAAAGTTCACCGGGCATGACTTTCCCAATACAAAAGTTCACCGGGCATGACTTTCCCAATACAAAAAATCACCGGAGATGACTTTCCCAATACAAAAGTTCACCGGGCATGACTTTCCCAATACAAAAGTTCACCGGAGATGACTTCCCCAATACAAAAGTTCACCGGAGATGACTTTCCCAATACAAAAGTTCACCGGGCATGACTTTCCCAATACAAAAGTTCACCGGGCATGACTTTCCCAATACAAAAGTTCACCGGGCATGACTTTCCCAATACATAAGTTCACCGGAGATGACTTTTCCCATACAAAAGTTCACCGGGCATGACTTTCCCAATACAAAAGTTCACCGGGCATGACTTTCCCAATACAAAAGTTCACCGGAGATGACTTTCCCAATACAAAAGTTCACCGGGCATGACTTTCCCAATACAAAAGTTCACCGGGCATGACTTTCCCAATACAAAAGTTCACCGGGCATGACTTTCCCAATACAAAAGTTCACCGGGCATGACTTTCCCAATACAAAAGTTCACCGGGCATGACTTTCCCAATACAAAAGTTCACCGGGCATGACTTTCTTAATACAAAAGTTCACCAGGCATGACTTTTCCCATACAAAAGTTCACCGGGCATGACTTTCCCAATACAAAAGTTCACCGGGCATGTCTTTCCCAATACAAAAGTTCACCGGGCATGACTTTCCCAATACAAAAGTTCACCGGAGATGACTTTCCCAATACAAAAGTTCACCGGGCATGACTTTCCCAATACAAAAGTTCACCGGGCATGACTTTCCCAATACAAAAGTTCACCGGGCATGACTTTCCCAATACAAAAGTTCACCGGCATGACTTTCCCAATACAATAGTTCACCGGGCATGACTTTCCTAATACAAAAGTTCACCAGGCATGACTTTTCCCATACAAAAGTTCACCGGGCATGACTTTCCCAATACAAAAGTTCACCGGGCGCATGACTTTCCCAATACAAAAGTTCACCGGGCATGACTTTCCCAATACAAAAGTTCACCGGAGATGACTTTCCCAATACAAAAGTTCACCGGGAATGACTTTCCCAATACAAAAGTTCACCGGGCATGACTTTCCAATACAAAAGTTCACCGGGCATGACTTTCCCAATACAAAAGTTCACCGGGCATGACTTTCCAATACAAAAGTTCACCGGGCATGACTTTCCCAATACAAAAGTTCACCGGGCATGACTTTCCCAATATAAATGTTCACCGGGCATGACTTTCCCAATACATAATTTCACCGGAGATGACTTTTCCCATACAAAAGTTCACCGGGCATGACTTTCCCAATACAAAAGTTCACCGGGCATGACTTTCCCACTACAAAAGTTCACCGGAGATGACTTTCCCAATACAAAAGTTCACCGGGCATGACTTTCCCAATACAAAAGTTCACCGGGCATGACTTTCCCAATACAAAAGTTCACCGGGCATGACTTTCCCAATACAAAAGTTCCACGGGCATGACTTTCCCAATAAAAAAGTTCACCGGGCATGACTTTCCCAATACAAAAGTTCACCGGGCATGAATTTCCCAATACAAATGTTCACCGGGCATGACTTTCCCAATACAAAAGTTCACCGGAGATGACTTTCCCAATACAAAAGTTCACCGGGCATGACTATCCCAATACAAAAGTTCACAGGAGATGACTTTCCCAATACAAAAGTTCACCGGGCATGACTTTCCCAATACAAATGTTCACCGGGCATGACTTTCCCAATACAAAAGTTCACCGGGCATGACTTTCCCAATACAAAAGTTCACCGGAGATGACTTTCCCAATACAAAAGTTCACCGGGCATGACTTTCCCAATACAAAAGTTCACCGGGCATGAATTTCCCAATACAAATGTTCACCGGGCATGACTTTGCCAATACAAAAGTTCACCGGAGATGACTTTCCCAATACAAAAGTTCACCGGGCATGACTTTCCCAATACAAAAGTTCACCGGAGATGACTTTCCCAATACAAAAGTTCACCGGGCATGACTTTCCCAATACAAAAGTTCACCGGGCATGACTTTCCCAATACAAAAGTTCACCGGGCATGACTTTCCCAATACAAAAGTTCACGGGCATGACTTTCCCAATACAAAAGTTCACCGGAGATGACTTCCCCAATACAAAAGTTCACCGGAGATGACTTTTCCCATACAAAAGTTCACCGGAGATGACTTTCCCAATACAAAAGTTCACCGGGCATGACTTTCCCAATACAAAAGTTCACCGGGCATGACTTTCCCAATACAAAAGTTCACCGGGCATGACTTTCCCAATACAAAAGTTCACCGGAGATGACTTCCCCAATACAAAAGTTCACCGGAGATGACTTTTCCCATACAAAAGTTCACCGGAGATGACTTTCCCAATACAAAAGTTCACCGGGCATGACTTTCCCAATACAAAAGTTCACCGGGCATGACTTTCCCAATACAAAAGTTCACCGGAGATGACTTCCCCAATACAAAAGTTCACCGGAGATGACTTTCCCAATACAAAAGTTCACCGGGCATGACTTTCCCAATACAAATGTTCACCGGGCATGACTTTCCCAGTACAAAAGTTCACCGGGCATGACTTTCCCAATACAAAAGTTCACCGGGCATGACTTTCCCAATACAAAAGTTCACCGGGCATGACTTTCCCAATACAAAAGTTCACCGGGCATGACTTTCCCAATACAAAAGTTCACCGGGCATGACTTTCCCAATACAAAAGTTCACCGGAGATGACTTTCCCAATACAAAAGTTTACCGGGCATGACTTTCCCAATACAAAAGTTCACCGGAGATGACTTTCCCAATACAAAAGTTCACCGGGCATGACTTTCCCAATACAAATGTTCACCGGGCATGACTTTCCCAATACAAAAGTTCACCGGGCATGACTTTCCCAATACAAAAGTTCACCGGAGATGACTTTCCCAATACAAAAGTTCACCGGGCATGACTTTCCCAATACAAAAGTTCACCGGGCATGACTTTCCCAATACAAAAGTTCACCGGAAATGACTTTCCCAATAAAAAAGTTCACCGGGCATGACTTTCCCAATACAAAAGTTCACCGGGCATGACTTTCCCAATACGAAAGTTCACCGGGCATGACTTTCCCAATACAAAAGTTCACCGGGCATGACTTTCCCAATACAAAAGTTCACCGGAGATGACTTCCCCAATACAAAAGTTCACCGGAGATGACTTTTCCCATACAAAAGTTCACCGGAGATGACTTTCCCAATACAAAAGTTTACCGGGCATGACTTTCCCAATACAAAAGTTCACCGGAGATGACTTTCCCAATACAAAAGTTCACCGGGCATGACTTTCCCAATACAAATGTTCACCGGGCATGACTTTCCCAATACAAAAGTTCACCGGGCATGACTTTCCCAATACAAAAGTTCACCGGAGATGACTTTCCCAATACAAAAGTTCACCGGGCATGACTTTCCCAATACAAAAGTTCACCGGGCATGACTTTCCCAATACAAAAGTTCACCGGAAATGACTTTCCCAATAAAAAAGTTCACCGGGCATGACTTTCCCAATACAAAAGTTCACCGGGCATGACTTTCCCAATACGAAAGTTCACCGGAGATGACTTTCCCAATACAAAAGTTCACCGGGCATGAATTTCCCAATACAAATGTTCACCGGGCATGACTTTGCCAATACAAAAGTTCACCGGAGATGACTTTCCCAATACAAAAGTTCACCGGGCATGACTTTCCCAATACAAAAGTTCACCGGGCATGACTTTCCCAATACAAAAGTTCACCGGAGATGACTTTCCCAATACAAAAGTTCACCGGGCATGACTTTCCCAATACAAAAGTTCACCGGGCATGACTTTCCCAATACAAAAGTTCACCGGGCATGACTTTCCCAATACAAAAGTTCACCGGGCATGACTTTCCCAATACAAAAGTTCACCGGAGATGACTTCCCCAATACAAAAGTTCACCGGAGATGACTTTTCCCATACAAAAGTTCACCGGAGATGACTTTCCCAATACAAAAGTTCACCGGGCATGACTTTCCCAATACAAAAGTTCACCGGGCATGACTTTCCCAATACAAAAGTTCACCGGGCATGACTTTCCCAATACAAAAGTTCACCGGAGATGACTTCCCCAATACAAAAGTTCACCGGAGATGACTTTTCCCATACAAAAGTTCACCGGAGATGACTTTCCCAATACAAAAGTTCACCGGGCATGACTTTCCCAATACAAAAGTTCACCGGGCATGACTTTCCCAATACAAAAGTTCACCGGGCATGACTTTCCCAATACAAAAGTTCACCGGGCATGACTTTCCCAATACAAATGTTCACCGGGCATGACTTTCCCAATACAAAAGTTCACCGGGCATGACTTTCCCAATACAAAAGTTCACCGGAGATGACTTTCCCAATACAAAAGTTCACCGGGCATGACTTTCCCAATACAAAAGTTCACCGGGCATGACTTTCCCAATACAAAAGTTCACCGGAAATGACTTTCCCAATAAAAAAGTTCACCGGGCATGACTTTCCCAATACAAAAGTTCACCGGGCATGACTTTCCCAATACGAAAGTTCACCGGGCATGACTTTCCCAATACAAAAGTTCACCGGGCATGACTTTCCCAATACAAAAGTTCACCGGAGATGACTTCCCCAATACAAAAGTTCACCGGAGATGACTTTTCCCATACAAAAGTTCACCGGAGATGACTTTCCCAATACAAAAGTTTACCGGGCATGACTTTCCCAATACAAAAGTTCACCGGAGATGACTTTCCCAATACAAAAGTTCACCGGGCATGACTTTCCCAATACAAATGTTCACCGGGCATGACTTTCCCAATACAAAAGTTCACCGGGCATGACTTTCCCAATACAAAAGTTCACCGGAGATGACTTTCCCAATACAAAAGTTCACCGGGCATGACTTTCCCAATACAAAAGTTCACCGGGCATGACTTTCCCAATACAAAAGTTCACCGGAAATGACTTTCCCAATAAAAAAGTTCACCGGGCATGACTTTCCCAATACAAAAGTTCACCGGGCATGACTTTCCCAATACGAAAGTTCACCGGAGATGACTTTCCCAATACAAAAGTTCACCGGGCATGAATTTCCCAATACAAATGTTCACCGGGCATGACTTTGCCAATACAAAAGTTCACCGGAGATGACTTTCCCAATACAAAAGTTCACCGGGCATGACTTTCCCAATACAAAAGTTCACCGGGCATGACTTTCCCAATACAAAAGTTCACCGGAGATGACTTTCCCAATACAAAAGTTCACCGGGCATGACTTTCCCAATACAAAAGTTCACCGGGCATGACTTTCCCAATACAAAAGTTCACCGGGCATGACTTTCCCAATACAAAAGTTCACCGGGCATGACTTTCCCAATACAAAAGTTCACCGGAGATGACTTCCCCAATACAAAAGTTCACCGGAGATGACTTTTCCCATACAAAAGTTCACCGGAGATGACTTTCCCAATACAAAAGTTCACCGGGCATGACTTTCCCAATACAAAAGTTCACCGGGCATGACTTTCCCAATACAAAAGTTCACCGGGCATGACTTTCCCAATACAAAAGTTCACCGGAGATGACTTCCCCAATACAAAAGTTCACCGGAGATGACTTTTCCCATACAAAAGTTCACCGGAGATGACTTTCCCAATACAAAAGTTCACCGGGCATGACTTTCCCAATACAAAAGTTCACCGGGCATGACTTTCCCAATACAAAAGTTCACCGGAGATGACTTCCCCAATACAAAAGTTCACCGGAGATGACTTTCCCAATACAAAAGTTCACCGGGCATGACTTTCCCAATACAAATGTTCACCGGGCATGACTTTCCCAGTACAAAAGTTCACCGGGCATGACTTTCCCAATACAAAAGTTCACCGGGCATGACTTTCCCAATACAAAAGTTCACCGGGCATGACTTTCCCAATACAAAAGTTCACCGGGCATGACTTTCCCAATACAAAAGTTCACCGGGCATGACTTTCCCAATACAAAAGTTCACCGGAGATGACTTTCCCAATACAAAAGTTTACCGGGCATGACTTTCCCAATACAAAAGTTCACCGGAGATGACTTTCCCAATACAAAAGTTCACCGGGCATGACTTTCCCAATACAAATGTTCACCGGGCATGACTTTCCCAATACAAAAGTTCACCGGGCATGACTTTCCCAATACAAAAGTTCACCGGAGATGACTTTCCCAATACAAAAGTTCACCGGGCATGACTTTCCCAATACAAAAGTTCACCGGGCATGACTTTCCCAATACAAAAGTTCACCGGAAATGACTTTCCCAATAAAAAAGTTCACCGGGCATGACTTTCCCAATACAAAAGTTCACCGGGCATGACTTTCCCAATACGAAAGTTCACCGGGCATGACTTTCCCAATACAAAAGTTCACCGGGCATGACTTTCCCAATACAAAAGTTCACCGGAGATGACTTCCCCAATACAAAAGTTCACCGGAGATGACTTTTCCCATACAAAAGTTCACCGGAGATGACTTTCCCAATACAAAAGTTTACCGGGCATGACTTTCCCAATACAAAAGTTCACCGGAGATGACTTTCCCAATACAAAAGTTCACCGGGCATGACTTTCCCAATACAAATGTTCACCGGGCATGACTTTCCCAATACAAAAGTTCACCGGGCATGACTTTCCCAATACAAAAGTTCACCGGAGATGACTTTCCCAATACAAAAGTTCACCGGGCATGACTTTCCCAATACAAAAGTTCACCGGGCATGACTTTCCCAATACAAAAGTTCACCGGAAATGACTTTCCCAATAAAAAAGTTCACCGGGCATGACTTTCCCAATACAAAAGTTCACCGGGCATGACTTTCCCAATACGAAAGTTCACCGGAGATGACTTTCCCAATACAAAAGTTCACCGGGCATGAATTTCCCAATACAAATGTTCACCGGGCATGACTTTGCCAATACAAAAGTTCACCGGAGATGACTTTCCCAATACAAAAGTTCACCGGGCATGACTTTCCCAATACAAAAGTTCACCGGGCATGACTTTCCCAATACAAAAGTTCACCGGAGATGACTTTCCCAATGCAAAAGTTCACCGGGCATGACTTTCCCAATACAAAAGTTCACCGGGCATGACTTTCCCAATACGAAAGTTCACCGGGCATGACTTTCCCAATACAAAAGTTCACCGGGCATGACTTTCCCAATACGAAAGTTCACCGGGCATGACTTTCCCAATACAAAAGTTCACCGGGCATGACTTTCCCAATACAAAAGTTCACCGGGCATGACTTTCTCAATACAAAAGTTCACCGGGCATGACTTTCCCAATACAAAAGTTCACCGGAGATGACTTTCCCAATACAAAAGTTCACCGGGCATGACTTTCCCAATACAAAAGTTCACCGGGCATGACTTTCCCAATACAAAAGTTCACCGGGCATGACTTTCCCAATACGAAAGTTCACCGGGCATGACTTTCCCAATACAAAAGTTCACCGGGCATGACTTTCCCAATACGAAAGTTCACCGGAGATGACTTTCCCAATACAAAAGTTCACCGTGCATAACTTTCCCAATACAAAAGTTCACCGGGCATGACTTTCCCAATACAAAAGTTCACCGGGCATGACTTTCCCAATACAAAAGTTCTCCGGGCATGACTTTCCCAATACAAAAGTTCACCGGGCATGACTTTCCCAATACAAAAGTTCACCGGAGATGACTTTCCCAATACAAAAGTTCACCGGGCATGACTTTCCCAATACAAAAGTTCACCGGGCATGACTTTCCCAATACAAAAGTTCACCGGGCATGACTTTCCCAATACAAAAGTTCACCGGGCATGACTTTCCCAATACAAAAGTTCACCGGGCATGACTTTCCCAATATAAATGTTCACCGGGCATGACTTTCCCAATACATAAGTTCACCGGAGATGACTTTTCCCATACAAAAGTTCACCGGGCATGACTTTCCCAATACAAAAGTTCACCGGGCATGACTTTCCCAATACAAAAGTTCACCGGAGATGACTTTCCCAATACAAAAGTTCACCGGGCATGACTTTCCCAATACAAAAGTTCACCGGGCATGACTTTCCCAATACAAAAGTTCACCTGGCATGACTTTCCCATTACAAAAGTTCACCGGGCATGACTTTCCCAATACAAAAGTTCACCGGGCATGACTTTCCCAATACAAAAGTTCACCGGGCATGACTTTCCCAATACAAAAGTTCACCGGGCATGACTTTCCTAATACAAAAGTTCACCAGGCATGACTTTTCCCATACAAAAGTTCACCGGGCATGACTTTCCCAATACAAAAGTTCACCGGGCATGACTTTCCCAATACAAAAGTTCACCGGGCATGACTTTCCCAATACAAAAGTTCACCGGAGATGACTTTCCCAATACAAAAGTTCACCGGGCATGACTTTCCCAATACAAAAGTTCACCGGGCATGACTTTCCCAATACAAAAGTTCACCGGGCATGACTTTCCCAATACAAAAGTTCACCGGGCATGACTTTCCCAATACAAAAGTTCACCGGGCATGAATTTCCCAATACAAAAGTTCACCGGGCATGACTTTCCCAATACAAAAGTTCACCGGGCATGACTTTCCTAATACAAAAGTTCACCGGGCATGACTTTCCCAATACAAAAGTTCACCGGGCATGACTTTCCCAATATAAATGTTCACCGGGCATGACTTTCCCAATACATAAGTTCACCGGAGATGACTTTTCCCATAAAAAAGTTCACCGGGCATGACTTTCCCAATACAAAAGTTCACCGGGCATGACTTTCCCAATACAAAAGTTCACCGGGCATGACTTTCCCAATACAAAAGTTCACCGGGCATGACTTTCCCAATACAAAAGTTCACCGGGCCTGACTTTCCCAATACAAATGTTCACCGGGCATGACTTTCCCAATACAAAAGTTCACCGGGCATGACTTTCCCAATACAAAAGTTCACCGGGCATGACTTTCCTAATACAAAAGTTCACCAGGCATGACTTTTCCCATACAAAAGTTCACCGGGCATGACTTTCCCAATACAAAAGTTCACCGGGCATGACTTTCCCAATACAAAAGTTCACCGGGCATGACTTTCCCAATACAAAAGTTCACCGGAGATGACTTTCCCAATACAAAAGTTCACCGGGCATGACTTTCCCAATACAAAAGTTCACCGGGCATGACTTTCCCAATACAAAAGTTCACCGGGCATGACTTTCCCAATACAAAAGTTCACCGGGCATGACTTTCCCAATACAAAAGTTCACCGGGCATGAATTTCCCAATACAAAAGTTCACCGGGCATGACTTTCCCAATACAAAAGTTCACCGGGCATGACTTTCCTAATACAAAAGTTCACCGGGCATGACTTTCCCAATACAAAAGTTCACCGGGCATGACTTTCCCAATATAAATGTTCACCGGGCATGACTTTCCCAATACATAAGTTCACCGGAGATGACTTTTCCCATAAAAAAGTTCACCGGGCATGACTTTCCCAATACAAAAGTTCACCGGGCATGACTTTCCCAATACAAAAGTTCACCGGGCATGACTTTCCCAATACAAAAGTTCACCGGGCATGACTTTCCCTATACAAAAGTTCACCGGGCATGACTTTCCCAATACAAATGTTCACCGGGCATGACTTTCCCAATACAAAAGTTCACCGGGCATGACTTTCCCAATACAAAAGTTCACCGGGCATGAATTTCCCAATACAAATGTTCACCGGGCATGACTTTCCCAATACAAAAGTTCACCGGAGATGACTTTCCCAATACAAAAGTTCACCGGGCATGACTTTCCCAATACAAAAGTTCACCGGAGATGACTTTCCCAATACAAAAGTTCACCGGGCATGACTTTCCCAAAACAAATGTTCACCGGGCATGACTTTCCCAATACAAAAGTTCACCGGGCATGACTTTCCCAATACAAAAGTTTACCGGGCATGACTTTCCCAGTACAAAAGTTCACCGGGCATGACTTTCCCAGTACAAAAGTTCACCGGGCATGACTTTCCCAATACAAATGTTCACCGGGCATGACTTTCCCAATACAAAAGTTCACCGGGCATGACTTTCCCAATACAAAAGTTCACCGGGCATGACTTTCCCAATACAAAAGTTCACCGGGCATGACTTTCCCAATACAAAAGTTCACCGGAGATGACTTTCCCAATACAAAAGTTCACCGGGCATGACTTTCCCAAAACAAATGTTCACCGGGCATGACTTTCCCAATACAAAAGTTCACCGGGCATGACTTTCCCAATACAAAAGTTCACCGGGCATGACTTTCCCAATACAAAAGTTCACCGGGCATGACTTTCCCAATACAAAAGTTCACCGGGTACGACTTTCCCAATACAAATGTTCACCGGGCATGACTTTCCCAATACAAAAGTTCACCGGGCATGACTTTCCCAATACAAAAGTTCACCGGGCATGAATTTCCCAATACAAATGTTCACCGGGCATGACTTTCCCAATACATAAGTTCACCGGAGATGACTTTTCCCATAAAAAAGTTCACCGGGCATGACTTTCCCAATACAAAAGTTCACCGGGCATGAATTTCCCAATACAAATGTTCACCGGGCATGACTTTCCCAGTACAAAAGTTCACCGGGCATGACTTTCCCAATACAAATGTTCACCGGGCATGACTTTCCCAGTACAAAAGTTCACCGGGCATGACTTTCCCAATACAAATGTTCACCGGGCATGACTTTCCCAATACAAAAGTTCACCGGGCATGACTTTCCCAATACAAAAGTTCACCGGGCATGAATTTCCCAATACAAATGTTCACCGGGCATGACTTTCCCAATACAAAAGTTCACCGGAGATGACTTTCCCAATACAAAAGTTCACCGGGCATGACTTTTCCAATACAAAAGTTCACCGGAGATGACTTTCCCAATACAAAAGTTCACCGGGCATGACTTTCCCAAAACAAATGTTCACCGGGCATGACTTTCCCAATACAAAAGTTCACCGGGCATGACTTTCCCAATACAAAAGTTCACCGGGCATGACTTTCCCAGTACAAAAGTTCACCGGGCATGACTTTCCCAGTACAAAAGTTCACCGGGCATGACTTTCCCAATACAAATGTTCACCGGGCATGACTTTCCCAATACAAAAGTTCACCGGGCATGACTTTCCCAATACAAAAGTTCACCGGGCATGAATTTCCCAATACAAATGTTCACCGGGCATGACTTTCCCAATACATAAGTTCACCGGAGATGACTTTTCCCATAAAAAAGTTCACCGGGCATGACTTTCCCAAAACAAAAGTTCACCGGGCATGAATTTCCCAATACAAATGTTCACCGGGCATGACTTTCCCAGTACAAAAGTTCACCGGGCATGACTTTCCCAATACAAAAGTTCACCGGGCATGACTTTCCCAAAACAAATGTTCACCGGGCATGACTTTCCCAATACAAAAGTTCACCGGGCATGACTTTCCCAATACAAAAGTTCACCGGGCATGACTTTCCCAATACAAAAGTTCACCGGGCATGACTTTCCCAATACAAAAGTTCACCGGGCATGACTTTCCCAATACAAATGTTCACCGGGCATGACTTTCCCAATACAAAAGTTCACCGGGCATGACTTTCCCAATACAAAAGTTCACCGGGCATGAATTTCCCAATACAAATGTTCACCGGGCATGACTTTCCCAATACATAAGTTCACCGGAGATGACTTTTCCCATAAAAAAGTTCACCGGGCATGACTTTCCCAATACAAAAGTTCACCGGGCATGACTTTCCCAAAACAAATGTTCACCGGGCATGACTTTCCCAATACAAAAGTTCACCGGGCATGACTTTCCCAATACAAAAGTTCACCGGGCATGACTTTCCCAGTACAAAAGTTCACCGGGCATGACTTTCCCAGTACAAAAGTTCACCGGGCATGACTTTCCCAATACAAATGTTCACCGGGCATGACTTTCCCAATACAAAAGTTCACCGGGCATGACTTTCCCAATACAAAAGTTCACCGGGCATGACTTTCCCAATACAAAAGTTCACCGGGCATGACTTTCCCAATACAAAAGTTCACCGGAGATGACTTTCCCAATACAAAAGTTCACCGGGCATGACTTTCCCAAAACAAATGTTCACCGGGCATGACTTTCCCAATACAAAAGTTCACCGGGCATGACTTTCCCAATACAAAAGTTCACCGGGCATGACTTTCCCAATACAAAAGTTCACCGGGCATGACTTTCCCAATACAAAAGTTCACCGGGCATGACTTTCCCAATACAAAAGTTCACCGGGCATGACTTTCCCAATACAAAAGTTCACCGGGCATGACTTTCCCAATACAAATGTTCACCGGGCATGACTTTCCCAATACAAAAGTTCACCGGGCATGACTTTCCCAATACAAAAGTTCACCGGGCATGACTTTCCCACCGGGCATGAATTTCCCAATACAAATGTTCACCGGGCATGACTTTCCCAATACAAAAGTTCACCGGAGATGACTTTCCCAATACAAAAGTTCACCGGGCATGACTTTCCCAATACAAAAGTTCACCGGAGATGACTTTCCCAATACAAAAGTTCACCGGGCATGACTTTCCCAAAACAAATGTTCACCGGGCATGACTTTCCCAATACAAAAGTTCACCGGGCATGACTTTCCCAATACAAAAGTTTACCGGGCATGACTTTCCCAGTACAAAAGTTCACCGGGCATGACTTTCCCAGTACAAAAGTTCACCGGGCATGACTTTCCCAATACAAATGTTCACCGGGCATGACTTTCCCAATACAAAAGTTCACCGGGCATGACTTTCCCAATACAAAAGTTCACCGGGCATGACTTTCCCAATACAAAAGTTCACCGGGCATGACTTTCCCAATACAAAAGTTCACCGGAGATGACTTTCCCAATACAAAAGTTCACCGGGCATGACTTTCCCAAAACAAATGTTCACCGGGCATGACTTTCCCAATACAAAAGTTCACCGGGCATGACTTTCCCAATACAAAAGTTCACCGGGCATGACTTTCCCAATACAAAAGTTCACCGGGCATGACTTTCCCAATACAAAAGTTCACCGGGTACGACTTTCCCAATACAAATGTTCACCGGGCATGACTTTCCCAATACAAAAGTTCACCGGGCATGACTTTCCCAATACAAAAGTTCACCGGGCATGAATTTCCCAATACAAATGTTCACCGGGCATGACTTTCCCAATACATAAGTTCACCGGAGATGACTTTTCCCATAAAAAAGTTCACCGGGCATGACTTTCCCAATACAAAAGTTCACCGGGCATGAATTTCCCAATACAAATGTTCACCGGGCATGACTTTCCCAGTACAAAAGTTCACCGGGCATGACTTTCCCAATACAAATGTTCACCGGGCATGACTTTCCCAGTACAAAAGTTCACCGGGCATGACTTTCCCAATACAAATGTTCACCGGGCATGACTTTCCCAATACAAAAGTTCACCGGGCATGACTTTCCCAATACAAAAGTTCACCGGGCATGAATTTCCCAATACAAATGTTCACCGGGCATGACTTTCCCAATACAAAAGTTCACCGGAGATGACTTTCCCAATACAAAAGTTCACCGGGCATGACTTTTCCAATACAAAAGTTCACCGGAGATGACTTTCCCAATACAAAAGTTCACCGGGCATGACTTTCCCAAAACAAATGTTCACCGGGCATGACTTTCCCAATACAAAAGTTCACCGGGCATGACTTTCCCAATACAAAAGTTCACCGGGCATGACTTTCCCAGTACAAAAGTTCACCGGGCATGACTTTCCCAGTACAAAAGTTCACCGGGCATGACTTTCCCAATACAAATGTTCACCGGGCATGACTTTCCCAATACAAAAGTTCACCGGGCATGACTTTCCCAATACAAAAGTTCACCGGGCATGAATTTCCCAATACAAATGTTCACCGGGCATGACTTTCCCAATACATAAGTTCACCGGAGATGACTTTTCCCATAAAAAAGTTCACCGGGCATGACTTTCCCAAAACAAAAGTTCACCGGGCATGAATTTCCCAATACAAATGTTCACCGGGCATGACTTTCCCAGTACAAAAGTTCACCGGGCATGACTTTCCCAATACAAAAGTTCACCGGGCATGACTTTCCCAAAACAAATGTTCACCGGGCATGACTTTCCCAATACAAAAGTTCACCGGGCATGACTTTCCCAATACAAAAGTTCACCGGGCATGACTTTCCCAATACAAAAGTTCACCGGGCATGACTTTCCCAATACAAAAGTTCACCGGGCATGACTTTCCCAATACAAATGTTCACCGGGCATGACTTTCCCAATACAAAAGTTCACCGGGCATGACTTTCCCAATACAAAAGTTCACCGGGCATGAATTTCCCAATACAAATGTTCACCGGGCATGACTTTCCCAATACATAAGTTCACCGGAGATGACTTTTCCCATAAAAAAGTTCACCGGGCATGACTTTCCCAATACAAAAGTTCACCGGGCATGACTTTCCCAAAACAAATGTTCACCGGGCATGACTTTCCCAATACAAAAGTTCACCGGGCATGACTTTCCCAATACAAAAGTTCACCGGGCATGACTTTCCCAGTACAAAAGTTCACCGGGCATGACTTTCCCAGTACAAAAGTTCACCGGGCATGACTTTCCCAATACAAATGTTCACCGGGCATGACTTTCCCAATACAAAAGTTCACCGGGCATGACTTTCCCAATACAAAAGTTCACCGGGCATGACTTTCCCAATACAAAAGTTCACCGGGCATGACTTTCCCAATACAAAAGTTCACCGGAGATGACTTTCCCAATACAAAAGTTCACCGGGCATGACTTTCCCAAAACAAATGTTCACCGGGCATGACTTTCCCAATACAAAAGTTCACCGGGCATGACTTTCCCAATACAAAAGTTCACCGGGCATGACTTTCCCAATACAAAAGTTCACCGGGCATGACTTTCCCAATACAAAAGTTCACCGGGCATGACTTTCCCAATACAAAAGTTCACCGGGCATGACTTTCCCAATACAAAAGTTCACCGGGCATGACTTTCCCAATACAAATGTTCACCGGGCATGACTTTCCCAATACAAAAGTTCACCGGGCATGACTTTCCCAATACAAAAGTTCACCGGGCATGACTTTCCCAATATAAATGTTCACCGGGCATGACTTTCCCAATACATAAGTTCACCGGAGATGACTTTTCCCATAAAAAAGTTCACCGGGCATGACTTTCCCAATACAAAAGTTCACCGGGCATGACTTTCCCAATACAAAAGTTCACCGGGCATGACTTTCCCAATACAAAAGTTCACCGGGCATGACTTTCCCAATACAAAAGTTCACCGGGCATGACTTTCCCAATACAAATGTTCACCGGGCATGACTTTCCCAATACAAAAGTTCACCGGGCATGACTTTCCCAATACAAAAGTTCACCGGGCATGAATTTCCCAATACAAATGTTCACCGGGCATGACTTTCCCAATACAAAAGTTCACCGGAGATGACTTTCCCAATACAAGAGTTCACCGGGCATGACTTTCCCAATACAAAAGTTCACCGGAGATGACTTTCCCAATACAAAAGTTCACCGGGCATGACTTTCCCAAAACAAATGTTCACCGGGCATGACTTTCCCAATACAAAAGTTCACCGGGCATGACTTTCCCAATACAAAAGTTCACCGGGCATGACTTTCCCAGTACAAAAGTTCACCGGGCATGACTTTCCCAGTACAAAAGTTCACCGGGCATGACTTTCCCAATACAAATGTTCACCGGGCATGACTTTCCCAATACAAAAGTTCACCGGGCATGACTTTCCCAATACAAAAGTTCACCGGGCATGACTTTCCCAATACAAAAGTTCACCGGGCATGACTTTCCCAATACAAAAGTTCACCGGAGATGACTTTCCCAATACAAAAGTTCACCGGGCATGACATTCCCAAAACAAATGTTCACCGGGCATGACTTTCCCAATACAAAAGTTCACCGGAGATGACTTTCCCAATACAAAAGTTCACCGGGCATGGCTTTCCCAATACAAAAGTTCACCGGATATGACTTTCCCAATACAAAAGTTCACCGGGCATGACTTTCCCAATACAAACGTTCACCGGGCATGACTTTCCCAATACAAAAGTTCACCGGGCATGACTTTCCCAAAACAAAAGTTCACCGGAGATGACTTTTCCCATACAAAAGTTCACCGGAGATGACTTTCCCAATACAAAAGTTCACCGGGCATGACTTTCCCAATACAAAAGTTCACCGGAGATGACTTTCCCAATACAAAAGTTCACCGGGCATGACTTTCCCAATACAAATGTTCACCGGGCATGACTTTCCCAATACAAAAGTTCACCGGGCATGACTTTCCCAATACAAAAGTTCACCGGAGATGACTTTCCCAATGCAAAAGTTCACCGGCCATGACTTTCCCAATACAAAAGTTCACCGGGCATGACTTTCCCAATACAAAAGTTCACCGGAGATGACTTTCCCAATAAAAAAGTTCACCGGGCATGACTTTCCCAATACAAAAGTTCACCGGGCATGACTTTCCCAATACGAAAGTTCACCGGAGATGACTTTCCCAATACAAAAGTTCACCGGGCATGAATTTCCCAATACAAATGTTCACCGGGCATGACTTTGCCAATACAAAAGTTCACCGGAGATGACTTTCCCAATACAAAAGTTCACCGGGCATGACTTTCCCAATACAAAAGTTCACCGGGCATGACTTTTCCAATACAAAAGTTCACCGGAGATGACTTTCCCAATATAAAAGTTCACCGGGCATGACTTTCCCAATACAAAAGTTCACCGGGCATGACTTTCCCAATACGAAAGTTCACCGGGCATGACTTTCCCAATACAAAAGTTCACCGGGCATGACTTTCCCAATACGAAAGTTCACCGGGCATGACTTTCCCAATACAAAAGTTCACCGGGCATGACTTTCCCAATACAAAAGTTCACCGGGCATGACTTTCTCAATACAAAAGTTCACCGGGCATGACTTTCCCAATACAAAAGTTCACCGGAGATGACTTTCCCAATACAAAAGTTCACCGGGCATGACTTTCCCAATAAAAAAGTTCACCGGGCATGAATTTCCCAATACAAATGTTCACCGGGCATGACTTTGCCAATACAAAAGTTCACCGGAGATGACTTTCCCAATACAAAAGTTCACCGGGCATGACTTTCCCAATACAAAAGTTCACCGGAGATGACTTTCCCAATACAAAAGTTCACCGGGCATGACTTTCCCAATACAAAAGTTCACCGGGCATGACTTTCCCAATACAAATGTTCACCGGGCATGACTTTCCCAATACAAAAGTTCACCGGGCATGACTTTCCCAATACAAAAGTTCACCGGAGATGACTTTCCCAATACAAAAGTTCACCGGGCATGACTTTCCCAATACAAAAGTTCACCGGGCATGACTTTCTCAATACAAAAGTTCACCGGAGATGACTTTCCAATACAAAAGTTCACCGGGCATGACTTTTCCAATAAAAAAGTTCACCGGGCATGAATTTCCCAATACAAAAGTTCACCGGGCATGACTTTCCCAATACAAAAGTTCACCGGAGATGACTTTCCCAATACAAAAGTTCACCGGGCATGACTTTCCCAATACAAAAGTTCACCGGGCATGACTTTCCCAATACAAAAGTTCACCGGGCATGACTTTCCCAATACAAAAGTTCACCGGAGATGACTTTCCCAATACAAAAGTTCACCGGGCATGACTTTCCCAATACAAAAGTTCACCGGAGATGGCTTTCCCAATACAAAAGTTCACCGGGCATGACTTTCTCAATACAAAAGTTCACCGGGCATGAATTTCCCAATACAAATGTTCACCGGGCATGACTTTCCCAATACAAAAGTTCACCGGGCATGACTTTCCCAATACAAAAGTTCACCGGGCATGACTTTCCCAATACAAAAGTTCACCGGGCATGACTTTCTCAATACAAAAGTTCACCGGGCATGAATTTCCCGATACAAATGTTCACCGGGCATGACTTTGCCAATACAAAAGTTCACCGGAGATGACTTTCCCAATACAAAAGTTCACCGGGCATGACTTTCCCAATACAAATGTTCACCGGACATGACTTTCCCAATACAAAAGTTCACCGGGCATGACTTTCCCAATACAAAAGTTCACCGGAGATGACTTTCCCAATACAAAAGTTCACCGGAGATGACTTTTCCCATACAAAAGTTAACCGGGCATGACTTTCCCAATACAAATGTTCACCGGGCATGACTTTTCCAATACAAAAGTTCACCGGGCATGACTTTCCCAATACAAAAGTTCACCGGGCATTACTTTCCCAATACAAAAAAATCACCGGAGATGACTTTCCCAATACAAAAGTTCACCGGGCATGAATTTCCCAATACAAAAGTTCACCGGGCATGACTTTCCCAATACAAAAGTTCACCGGGCATGACTTTCCCAATACAAAAGTTCACCGGAGATGACTTTCCCAATACAAAAGTTCACCGGGCATGACTTTCCCAATACAAAAGTTCACCGGGCATGACTTTCCCAATACAAATGTTCACCGGGCATGACTTTGCCAATACAAAAGTTCACCGGAGATGGCTTTCCCAATGCAAAAGTTCACCGGGCATGACTTTCTCAATACAAAAGTTCACCGGGCATGAATATCCCAATACAAATGTTCACCGGGCATGACTTTGCCAATACAAAAGTTCACCGGGCATGACTTTCCCAATACAAATGTTCACCGGGCATGACCTTGCCAATACAAAAGTTCACCGGAGATGGCTTTCCCAATACAAAAGTTCACCGGGCATGACTTTCTCAATACAAAAGTTCACCGGGCATGAATTTCCCAATACAAATGTTCACCGGGCATGACTTTGCCAATACAAAAGTTCACCGGAGATGACTTTCCCAATACAAAAGTTCACCGGGCATGACTTTCCCAATACAAAAGTTCACCGGGCATGACTTTCCCAATACAAAAGTTCACCGGGCATGACTTTCCCAATACAAAAGTTCACCGGGCATGACTTTGCCAATACAAAAGTTCACCGGGCATGACTTTCCCAATACAAAAGTTCACCGGGCATGACTTTCCCAATACGAAAGTTCACCGGAGATGACTTTTCCCATACAAAAGTTCACCGGGCATGACTTTCCCAATACAAAAGTTCACCGGGCATGACTTTCCCAATACAAAAGTTCACCGGAGATGACTTTCCCAATACAAAAGTTCACCGGAGATGACTTTCCCAATACAAAAGTTCACCGGGCATGACTTTCCCAATACAAAAGTTCTCCGGGCATGACTTTCCCAATACAAAAGTTCACCGGGCATGACTTTCCCAATACAAAAGTTCACCGGAGATGACTTTCCCAATACAAAAGTTCACCGGGCATGACTTTCCCAATACAAAAGTTCACCGGGCATGACTTTCCCAATACAAAAAATCACCGGAGATGACTTTCCCAATACAAAAGTTCACCGGGCATGACTTTCCCAATACAAAAGTTCACCGGGCATGACTTTCCCAATACAAAAGTTCACCGGGCATGACTTTCCCAATACAAAAGTTCACCGGGCATGAATTTCCCAATACAAATGTTCACCGGGCATGACTTTCCCAATACAAAAGTTCACCGGGCATGACTTTCCCAATACAAAAGTTCACCGGAGATGACTTTCCCAATACAAAAGTTCACCGGGCATGACTTTCCCAATACAAAAGTTCACCGGGCATGACTTTCCCAATACAAAAGTTCACCGGGCATGAATTTCCCAATACAAATGTTCACCGGGCATGACTTTGCCAATACAAAAGTTCACCGGAGATGACTTTCCCAATACAAAAGTTCACCGGGCATGACTTTCCCAATACAAAAGTTCACCGGGCATGACTTTCCCAATACGAAAGTTCACCGGGCATGACTTTCCCAATACAAAAGTTCACCGGGCATGACTTTCCCAATACGAAAGTTCACCGGAGATGACTTTTCCCATACAAAAGTTCACCGGGCATGACTTTCCCAATACAAAAGTTCACCGGGCATGACTTACCCAATACAAAGGTTCACCGGAGATGACGTTCCCAATACGAAAGTTCACCGGGCATGACTTTCCCAATACAAAAGTTCACCGGGCATGACTTTCCCAATACAAAAGTTCACCGGGCATGAATTTTCCAATACAAATGTTCACCGGGCATGACTTTGCCAACACAAAAGTTTACCGGAGATGACTTTCCCAATACAAAAGTTCACCGGGCATGACTTTCCCAATACAAAAGTTCACCGGGCATGACTTTCCCAATACGAAAGTTCATCGGGCATGACTTTCCCAATACAAAAGTTCACCGGGCATGACTTTCCCAATACGAAAGTTCACCGGAGATGACTTTTCCCATACAAAAGTTCACCGGGAATGACTTTCCCAATACAAAAGTTCACCGGGCATGACTTTCCCAATACAAAAGTTCACCGGAGATGACTTTCCCAATACAAAAGTTCACCGGGCATGACTTTCCCAATACAAAAGTTCACCGGGCATGACTTTCCCAATACAAAAGTTCACCGGGAATGACTTTCCCAATACAAAAGTTCACCGGGCATGACTTTCCCAATACAAAAGTTCTCCGGAGATGACTTTCCCAATACAAAAGTTCACCGGGCATGACTTTCCCAATACAAAAGTTCACCGGGCATGACTTTCCCAATACAAAAAATCACCGGAGATGACTTTCCCAATACAAAAGTTCACCGGGCATGACTTTCCCAATACAAAAGTTCACCGGGCATGACTTTCCCAATACAAAAGTTCACCGGGCATGACTTTCCCAATACAAAAGTTCACCGGGCATGACTTTCCCAATACAAAAGTTCACCGGAGATGACTTTCCCAATACAAAAGTTCACCGGGCATGACTTTCCCAATACAAAAGTTCACCGGGCATGACTTTCCCAATACAAAAGTTCACCGGAGATGACTTTCCCAATACAAAAGTTCACCGGGCATGACTTTCCCAATACAAAAGTTCACCGGGCATGACTTTCCCAATACAAAAGTTCACCGGAGATGACTTTCCCAATACAAAAGTTCACCGGGCATGACTTTCCCAATACAAAAGTTCACCGGGCATGACTTTCCCAATACAAAAGTTCACCGGGCATGAATTTCCCAATACAAATGTTCACCGGGCATGACTTTGCCAATACAAAAGTTCACCGGAGATGACTTTCCCAATACAAAAGTTCACCGGGCATGACTTTCCCAATACAAAAGTTCACCGGGCATGACTTTCCCAATACGAAAGTTCACCGGGCATGACTTTCCCAATACAAAAGTTCACCGGGCATGACTTTCCCAATACGAAAGTTCACCGGAGATGACTTTTCCCATACAAAAGTTCACCGGGCATGACTTTCCCAATACAAAAGTTCACCGGGCATGACTTACCCAATACAAAAGTTCACCGGAGATGACGTTCCCAATACGAAAGTTCACCGGGCATGACTTTCCCAATACAAAAGTTCACCGGGCATGACTTTCCCAATACAAAAGTTCACCGGGCATGAATTTTCCAATACAAATGTTCACCGGGCATGACTTTGCCAACACAAAAGTTTACCGGAGATGACTTTCCCAATACAAAAGTTCACCAGGCATGACTTTCCCAATACAAAAGTTCACCGGAGATGACTTTCCCAATACAAAAGTTCACCGGGCATGACTTTCCCAATACAAAAGTTCACCGGGCATGACTTTCCCAATACAAAAGTTCACCGGGCATGACTTTCCCAATACAAAAGTTCACCGGGCATGACTTTCCCAATACAAAAGTTCACCGGAGATGACTTTTCCCATACAAAAGTTCACCGGGCATGACTTTCCCAATACAAAAGTTCACCGGGCATGACTTTCCCAATACAAAAGTTCACCGGGCATGACTTTCCCAATACAAAAGTTCACCGGGCATGACTTTCCCAATACAAAAGTTCACCGGGCATGACTTTCCCAATACAAAAGTTCACCGGGCATGACTTTCCTAATACAAAAGTTCACCAGGCATGACTTTTCCCATACAAAAGTTCAACGGAGATGACTTTTCCCATACAAAAGTTCACCGGGCATGACTTTCCCAATACAAAAGTTCACCGGGCATGACTTTCCCAATACAAATGTTCACCGGGCATGACTTTCCCAATACAAAAGTTCACCGGGCATGACTTTCCCAATACAAAAGTTCACCGGGCATGACTTTCCCAATACAAAAGTTCACCGGAGATGACTTTCCCAATACAAAAGTTCACCGGGCATGACTTTCCCAATACAAAAGTTCACCGGGCATGACTTTCCCAATACAAAAGTTCACCGGGCATGACTTTCCCAATACAAAAGTTCACCGGGCATGACTTTCCCAATACAAAAGTTCACCGGAGATGACTTTTCCCATACAAAAGTTCACCGGGCATGACTTTCCCAATACAAAAGTTCACCGGGCATGACTTTCCCAATACAAAAGTTCACCGGGCATGACTTTCCCAATACAAAAGTTCACCGGGCATGACTTTCCCAATACAAAAGTTCACCGGGCATGACTTTCCCAATACAAAAGTTCACCGGGCATGACTTTCCTAATACAAAAGTTCACCAGGCATGACTTTTCCCATACAAAAGTTCAACGGAGATGACTTTTCCCATACAAAAGTTCACCGGGCATGACTTTCCCAATACAAAAGTTCACCGGGCATGACTTTCCCAATACAAATGTTCACCGGGCATGACTTTCCCAATACAAAAGTTCACCGGGCATGACTTTCCCAATACAAAAGTTCACCGGGCATGACTTTCCCAATACAAAAGTTCACCGGGCATGACTTTCCCAATACGAAAGTTCACCGGGCATGACTTTCCCAATACAAAAGTTCACCGGGCATGACTTTCCCAATACAAAAGTTCACCGGGCATGACTTTCCCAATACAAAAGTTCACCGGGCATGACTTTCCCAATACAAAAGTTCACCGGGCATGACTTTCCCAATACAAAAGTTCACCGGGCATAACTTTCCCAATACAAAAGTTCACCGGGCATGACTTTCCCAATACAAAAGTTCACCGGGCATGACTTTCCCAATACAAAAGTTCACCGGGCATGACCTTCCCAATACAAGAGTTCACCGGGCATGACTTTCCCAATACAAAAGTTCACCGGGCATGACTTTCCCAATACAAAAGTTCACCGGGCATGACTTTCCCAATACAAAAGTTCACCGGGCATGACTTTCCCAATATAAATGTTCACCGGGCATGACTTTCCCAATACATAAGTTCACCGGAGATGACTTTTCCCATACAAAAGTTCACGGGGCATGACTTTCCCAATACAAAAGTTCACCGGGCATGACTTTCCCAATACAAAAGTTCACCGGACATGACTTTCCCAATAAAAAAATTCACCGGGCATGACTTTCCCAATACAAAAGTTCACCGGGCATGACTTTCCCAATACAAAAGTTCAGCGGGCATGACTTTCCCAATACAAAAGTTCACCGGGCATGACTTTCCCAATACAAAAGTTCACCGGGCATGACTTTCCCAATACAAAAATTCACCGGGCATGACTTTCCCAATACAAAAGTTCACCGGGCATGACTTTCCCAATACAAAAGTTCACCGGGCATGACTTTCCCAATACAAAAGTTCACCGGAGATGACTTTCCCAATACAAATGTTCACCGGGCATGACTTTGCCAATACAAAAGTTCACCGGGCATGACTTTCCCAATACAAAAGTTCACCGGAGATGACTTTTCCCATACAAAAGTTCACCGGGCATGACTTTCCCAATACAAAAGTTCACCGGGCATGACTTTCCCAATACAAAAAATCACCGGAGATGACTTTCCCAATACAAAAGTTCACCGGGCATGACTTTCCCAATACAAAAGTTCACCGGGCATGACTTTCCCAATACAAAAGTTCACCGGGCATGACTTTCCCAATACAAAAGTTCACCGGAGATGACTTTCCCAATACAAAAGTTCACCGGGCATGACTTTCCCAATACAAAAGTTCACCGGGCATGACTTTCCCAATACAAATGTTCACCGGGCATGACTTTGCCAATACAAAAGTTCACCGGGCATGACTTTCCCAATACAAAAAATCACCGGAGATGACTTTCCCAATACAAAAGTTCACCGGAGATGTTTTTCCCAATACAAAAGTTCACCGGGCATGACTTTCCCAATACAAAAGTTCACCGGGCATGACTTTCCCAATACAAAAGTTCACCGGAGATGACTTTTCCAATACAAAAGTTCACCGGGCATGACTTTCCCAATACAAAAGTTCACCGGGCATGACTTTCCCAATACAAAAGTTCACCGGGCATGGCTTTCCCAACACAAAAGTTCACCGGGCATGACTTTCCCAATACAAAAGTTCACCGGGCATGACTTTCCCAATACGAAAGTTCACCGGAGATGACTTCCCCAATACAAAAGTTCACCGGGCATGACTTTCCCAATACAAAAGTTCACCGGGCATGACTTTCCCAATACAAAAGTTCACCGGAGATGACTTTCCCAATACAAAAGTTCACCGGGCATGACTTTCCCAATACAAAAGTTCACCGGGCATGACTTTCCCAATACAAATGTTCACCGGGCATGACTTTGCCAATACAAAAGTTCACCGGGCATGACTTTCCCAATACAAAAAATCACCGGAGATGACTTTCCCAATACAAAAGTTCACCGGAGATGTTTTTCCCAATACAAAAGTTCACCGGGCATGACTTTCCCAATACAAAAGTTCACCGGGCATGACTTTCCCAATACAAAAGTTCACCGGAGATGACTTTTCCAATACAAAAGTTCACCGGGCATGACTTTCCCAATACAAAAGTTCACCGGGCATGACTTTCCCAATACAAAAGTTCACCGGGCATGGCTTTCCCAACACAAAAGTTCACCGGGCATGACTTTCCCAATACAAAAGTTCACCGGGCATGACTTTCCCAATACGAAAGTTCACCGGAGATGACTTTCCCAATACAAAAGTTCACCGGGCATGACTTTCCCAATACAAAAGTTCACCGGGCATGACTTTCCCAATACAAAAGTTCACCGGGCATGACTTTCCCAATATAAATGTTCACCGGGCATGACTTTGCCAATACATAAGTTCACCGGAGATGACTTTTCCCATACAAAAGTTCACCGGGCATGACTTTCCCAATACAAAAGTTCACCGGGCATGACTTTCCCAATACAAAAGTTCACCGGAGATGACTTTCCCAATACAAAAGTTCACCGGGCATGACTTCCCCAATACAAAAGTTCACCGGGCATGACTTTCCCAATACAAAAGTTCACCGGGCATGACTTTCCTAATACAAAAGTTCACCGGAGATGACTTTTCCCATACAAAAGTTCACCGGGCATGACTTTCCCAATACAAAATTTCACCGGGCATGGCTTTCCCAACACAAAAGTTCACCGGAGATGACTTTCCCAATACAAAAGTTCACCGGGCATGACTTTCCCAATACAAAAGTTCACCGGGCATGACTTTCCCAATACAAAAGTTCACCGGAGATGACTTTCCCAATACAAAAGTTCACCGGGCATGACTTTCCCAATACAAAAGTTCACCGGAGATGACTTTCCCAATACAAAAGTTCACCGGGCATGACTTTCCCAATACAAAAGTTCACCGGGCATGACTTTGCCAATACAAAAGTTCACCGGAGATGGCTTTCCCAATACAAAAGTTCACCGGGCATGACTTTCCCAATACAAAAGTTCACCGGGCATGACTTTCCCAATACAAAAGTTCACCGGAGATGACTTTTCCCATACAAAAGTTCACCGGAGATGACTTTTCCAATACAAAAGTTCACCGGGCATGGCTTTCCCAATACAAAAGTTCACCGGGCATGATTTTCCCAATACAAATGTTCACCGTAGATGACTTTCCCAATACAAAAGTTCACCGGGCATGACTTTCCCAATACAAATGTTCACCGGGCATGACTTTCCCAATACAAAAGTTCACCGGAGATGACTTTTCCAATACAAAAGTTCACCGGGCATGACTTTCCCAATACAAAAGTTCACCGGGCATGACTTTGCCAATACAAAAGTTCACCGGAGATGGCTTTCCCAATACAAAAGTTCACCGGGCATGACTTTCCCAATACAAAAGTTCACCGGAGATGACTTTCCCAATACAAAAGTTCACCGGGCATGACTTTCCCAATACAAAAGTTCACCGGGCATGACTTTGCCAATACAAAAGTTCACCGGAGATGGCTTTCCCAATACAAAAGTTCACCGGGCATGACTTTCCCAATACAAAAGTTCACCGGGCATGACTTTCCCAATACAAAAGTTCACCGGAGATGACTTTTCCCATACAAAAGTTCACCGGAGATGACTTTTCCAATACAAAAGTTCACCGGGCATGGCTTTCCCAATACAAAAGTTCACCGGGCATGACTTTCCCAATACAAATGTTCACCGTAGATGACTTTCCCTATACAAAAGTTCACCGGGCATGACTTTCCCAATACAAATGTTCACCGGGCATGACTTTCCCAATACAAAAGTTCACCGGAGATGACTTTTCCAATACAAAAGTTCACCGGGCATGACTTTCCCAATACAAAAGTTCACCGGGCATGACTTTGCCAATACAAAAGTTCACCGGAGATGGCTTTCCCAATACAAAAGTTCACCGGGCATGGCTTTCCCAATACAAAAGTTCACCGGGCATGACTTTCCCAATACAAAAGTTCACCGGGCATGGCTTTCCGAACACAAAAGTTCACCGGGCATGACTTTCCCAATACAAATGTTCACCGGGCATGACTTTCCCAATACAAAAAATCACCGGTGATGACTTTCCCAATACAAAAGTTCACCGGGCATGACTTTCCCAATACAAAAGTTCACCGGGCATGACTTTCCCAATACAAATGTTCACCGGAGATGACTTTCCCAATACAAAAGTTCACCGGGCATGACTTTCCCAATACAAATGTTCACCGGGCATGACTTTCCCAATACAAAAGTTCACCGGAGATGACTTTCCCAATACAAAAGTTCACCGGGCATGACTTTCCCAATACAAAAGTTCACCGGGCATGACTTTCCCAATACGAAAGTTCAGCGGCCATGACTTTACCAATACAAAAGTTCACCGGGCATGACTTTCCCAATACGAAAGTTCACCGGGCATGACTTTCCCAATACAAAAGTTCACCGGGCATGACTTTCCCAATACAAAAGTTCACCGGGCATGACTTTCTCAATACAAAAGTTCACCGGGCATGACTTTCCCAATACAAAAGTTCACCGGAGATGACTTTCCCAATACAAAAGTTCACCGGAGATGACTTTCCCAACACAAAAGTTCACCGGGCATGACTTTCCCAATACAAAAGTTCACCGGAGATGACTTTCCCAATACAAAAGTTCACCGGAGATGACTTTTATCATACAAAAGTTCACCGGGCATGACTTTCCCAATACAAAAGTTCACCGGGCATGACTTTCCCAATACAAAAGTTCACCGGGCATGACTTTCCCAATACAAAAGTTCACCGGGCATGACTTTCCTAATACAAAAGTTCACCAGGCATGACTTTTCCCATACAAAAGTTCACCGGGCATGACTTTCCCAATACAAAAGTTCACCGGGCATGACTTTCCCAATACAAAAGTTCACCGGGCATGACTTTGCCAATACAAAAGTTCACCGGGCATGACTTTCCCAATACAAAAGTTCACCGGGCATGACTTTCCCAATACAAAAGTTCACCGGAGATGACTTTCCCAATACAAAAGTTCACCGGAGATGACTTTCCCAATACAAAAGTTCACCGGGCATGACTTTCCCAATAAAAAAGTTCACCGGGCATGAATTTCCCAATACAAATGTTCACCGGGCATGACTTTCCCAATACAAAAGTTCACCGGGCATGACTTTCCCAATACGAAAGTTCACCGGGCATGACTTTCCCAACACTAAAGTTCACCGGGCATGAATTTCCCAATACAAATGTTCACCGGAGATGACTTTCCCAATACAAAAGTTCACCGGGCATGACTTTCTCAATACAAAAGTTCACCGGGCATGACTTTCCCAATACAAAAGTTCACCGGAGATGACTTTCCCAATACAAAAGTTCACCGGAGATGACTTTCCCAACACAAAAGTTCACCGGGCATGACTTTCCCAATACAAAAGTTCACCGGAGATGACTTTCCCAATACAAAAGTTCACCGGAGATGACTTTTCCCATACAAAAGTTCACCGGGCATGACTTTCCCAATACAAAAGTTCACCGGGCATGACTTTCCCAATACAAAAGTTCACCGGGCATGACTTTCCCAATACAAAAGTTCACCGGGCATGACTTTCCTAATACAAAAGTTCACCAGGCATGACTTTTCCCATACAAAAGTTCACCGGGCATGACTTTCCCAATACAAAAGTTCACCGGGCATGACTTTCCCAATACAAAAGTTCACCGGGCATGACTTTGCCAATACAAAAGTTCACCGGGCATGACTTTCCCAATACAAAAGTTCACCGGGCATGACTTTCCCAATACAAAAGTTCACCGGAGATGACTTTCCCAATACAAAAGTTCACCGGAGATGACTTTCCCAATACAAAAGTTCACCGGGCATGACTTTCCCAATAAAAAAGTTCACCGGGCATGAATTTGCCAATACAAATGTTCACCGGGCATGACTTTCCCAATACAAAAGTTCACCGGGCATGACTTTCCCAATACGAAAGTTCACCGGGCATGACTTTCCCAATACTAAAGTTCACCGGGCATGAATTTCCCAATACAAATGTTCACCGGAGATGACTTTCCCAATACAAAAGTTCACCGGGCATGACTTTCCCAATACAAAAGTTCACCGGAGATGACTTTCCCAATACAAAAGTTCACCGGGCATGACTTTCCCAATACAAAAGTTCACCGGGCATGACTTTCCCAATACAAAAGTTCACCGGGCATGACTTTCCTAATACAAAAGTTCACCAGGCATGACTTTTCCCATACAAAAGTTCACCGGGCATGACTTTCCCAATACAAAAGTTCACCGGGCATGACTTTCCCAATACAAAAGTTCACCGGGCATGACTTTGCCAATACAAAAGTTCACCGGGCATGACTTTCCCAATACAAAAGTTCACCGGGCATGACTTTCCCAATACAAAAGTTCACCGGAGATGACTTTCCCAATACAAAAGTTCACCGGAGATGACTTTCCCAATACAAAAGTTCACCGGGCATGACTTTCCCAATAAAAAAGTTCACCGGGCATGAATTTCCCAATACAAATGTTCACCGGGCATGACTTTCCCAATACAAAAGTTCACCGGAGATGACTTTTCCCATACAAAAGTTCACCGGGCATGACTTTCCCAATACAAAAGTTCACCGGGCATGACTTTCCCAATACAAAAGTTCACCGGGCATGACTTTCCCAATACAAAAGTTCACCGGGCATGACTTTCCTAATACAAAACTTCACCAGGCATGACTTTTCCCATACAAAAGTTCACCGGGCATGACTTTCCCAATACAAAAGTTCACCGGGCATGACTTTCCCAATACAAAAGTTCACCGGACATGACTTTGCCAATACAAAAGTTCACCGGGCATGACTTTCCCAATACAAAAGTTCACCGGGCATGACTTCCCCAATACAAAAGTTCACCGGAGATGACTTTCCCAATACAAAAGTTCACCGGAGATGACTTTCCCAATACAAGAGTTCACCGGGCATGACTTTCCCAATAAAAAAGTTCACCGGGCATGAATTTCCCAATACAAATGTTCACCGGGCATGACTTTCCCAATACAAAAGTTCACCGGGCATGACTTTCCCAATACGAAAGTTCACCGGGCATGACTTTCCCAATACTAAAGTTCACCGGGCATGAATTTCCCAATACAAATGTTCACCGGAGATGACTTTCCCAATACAAAAGTTCACCGGGCATGACTTTCCCAATACAAAAGTTCACCGGAGATGACTTTCCCAATACAAAAGTTTACCGGGCATGACTTTCCCAATACAAAAGTTCACCGGGCATGACTTTCCCAATACAAAAGTTCACCGGGCATGACTTTCCCAATATAAATGTTCACCGGGCATGACTTTCCCAATACATAAGTTCACCGGGCATGACTTTCCCAATACAAAAGTTCACCGGGCATGACTTTCCCAATACGAAAGTTCACCGGGCATGACTTTCCCAATACAAAAGTTCACCGGGCATGAATTTCCCAATACAAAAGTTCACCGGGCATGACTTTCCCAATACAAAAGTTCACCGGGCATGACTTTCCCAATATAAATGTTCACCGGGCATGACATTCCCAATACATAAGTTCACCGGAGATGACTTTTCCCAAACAAAAGTTCACCGGGCATGACTTTCCCAATACAAAAGTTCACCGGGCATGACTTTCCCAATACAAATGTTCACCGGAGATGACTTTCCCAATACAAAAGTTCACCGGAGATGACTTTCCCAATACAAAAGTTCACCGGGCATGACTTTCCCAATAAAAAAGTTCACCGGGCATGAATTTCCCAATACAAATGTTCACCGGGCATGACTTTCCCAATACAAAAGTTCACCGGGCATGACTTTCCCAATACGAAAGTTCACCGGGCATGACTTTCCCAATACAAAAGTTCACCGGGCATGAATTTCCCAATACAAATGTTCACCGGAGATGACTTTCCCAATACAAAAGTTCACCGGGCATGACTTTCCCAATACAAAAGTTCACCGAAGATGACTTTCCCAATACAAAAGTTCACCGGGCATGACTTTCCCAATACAAAAGTTCACCGGGCATGACTTTCCCAATACAAAAGTTCACCGGAGATGACTTTTCCCATACAAAAGTTCACCGGAGATGACTTTTCCAATACAAAAGTTCACCGGGCATGGCTTTCCCAACACAAAAGTTCACCGGGCATGACTTTCCCAATACAAAAGTTCACCGGGCATGGCTTTCCGAACACAAAAGTTCACCGGGCATGACTTTCCCAATACAAATGTTCACCGGGCATGACTTTCCCAATACAAAAAATCACCGGAGATGACTTTCCCAATACAAAAGTTCACCGGGCATGACTTTCCCAATACAAAAGTTCACCGGGCATGACTTTCCCAATACAAAAGTTCACCGGGCATGACTTTCCCAATACAAATGTTCACCGGGCATGACTTTCCCAATACAAAAGTTCACCGGAGATGACTTTCCCAATACAAAAGTTCACCGGGCATGACTTTGCCAATACAAAAGTTCACCGGGCATGACTTTCCCAATACAAAAGTTCACCGGGCATGACTTTCCCAATACAAAAGTTCACCGGAGATGACTTTCCCAATACAAAAGTTCACCGGAGATGACTTTCCCAATACAAAAGTTCACCGGGCATGACTTTCCCAATAAAAAAGTTCACCGGGCATGAATTTCCCAATAAAAAAGTTCACCGGGCATGAATTTCCCAATACAAATGTTCACCGGGCATGACTTTCCCAATACAAAAGTTCACCGGAGATGACTTTCCCAATATAAATGTTCACCGGGCATGACTTTCCCAATACATAAGTTCACCGGGCATGACTTTCCCAATACAAAAGTTCACCGGGCATGACTTTCCCAATACGAAAGTTCACCGGGCATGACTTTCCCAATACAAAAGTTCACCGGGCATGAATTTCCCAATACAAAAGTTCACCGGGCATGACTTTCCCAATACAAAAGTTCACCGGGCATGACTTTCCCAATATAAATGTTCACCGGGCATGACATTCCCAATACATAAGTTCACCGGAGATGACTTTTCCCAAACAAAAGTTCACCGGGCATGACTTTCCCAATACAAAAGTTCACCGGGCATGACTTTCCCAATACAAATGTTCACCGGAGATGACTTTCCCAATACAAAAGTTCACCGGAGATGACTTTCCCAATACAAAAGTTCACCGGGCATGACTTTCCCAATAAAAAAGTTCACCGGGCATGAATTTCCCAATACAAATGTTCACCGGGCATGACTTTCCCAATACAAAAGTTCACCGGGCATGACTTTCCCAATACGAAAGTTCACCGGGCATGACTTTCCCAATACAAAAGTTCACCGGGCATGAATTTCCCAATACAAATGTTCACCGGAGATGACTTTCCCAATACAAAAGTTCACCGGGCATGACTTTCCCAATACAAAAGTTCACCGAAGATGACTTTCCCAATACAAAAGTTCACCGGGCATGACTTTCCCAATACAAAAGTTCACCGGGCATGACTTTCCCAATACAAAAGTTCACCGGAGATGACTTTTCCCATACAAAAGTTCACCGGAGATGACTTTTCCAATACAAAAGTTCACCGGGCATGGCTTTCCCAACACAAAAGTTCACCGGGCATGACTTTCCCAATACAAAAGTTCACCGGGCATGGCTTTCCGAACACAAAAGTTCACCGGGCATGACTTTCCCAATACAAATGTTCACCGGGCATGACTTTCCCAATACAAAAAATCACCGGAGATGACTTTCCCAATACAAAAGTTCACCGGGCATGACTTTCCCAATACAAAAGTTCACCGGGCATGACTTTCCCAATACAAAAGTTCACCGGGCATGACTTTCCCAATACAAATGTTCACCGGGCATGACTTTCCCAATACAAAAGTTCACCGGAGATGACTTTCCCAATACAAAAGTTCACCGGGCATGACTTTGCCAATACAAAAGTTCACCGGGCATGACTTTCCCAATACAAAAGTTCACCGGGCATGACTTTCCCAATACAAAAGTTCACCGGAGATGACTTTCCCAATACAAAAGTTCACCGGAGATGACTTTCCCAATACAAAAGTTCACCGGGCATGACTTTCCCAATAAAAAAGTTCACCGGGCATGAATTTCCCAATAAAAAAGTTCACCGGGCATGAATTTCCCAATACAAATGTTCACCGGGCATGACTTTCCCAATACAAAAGTTCACCGGAGATGACTTTTCCCATACAAAAGTTCACCGGGCATGACTTTCCCAATACAAAAGTTCACCGGGCATGACTTTCCCAATACAAAAGTTCACCGGGCATGACTTTCCCAATACAAAAGTTCACCGGGCATGACTTTCCTAATACAAAAGTTCACCAGGCATGACTTTTCCCATACAAAAGTTCACCGGGCATGACTTTCCCAATACAAAAGTTCACCGGGCATGACTTTCCCAATACAAAAGTTCACCGGACATGACTTTGCCAATACAAAAGTTCACCGGGCATGACTTTCCCAATACAAAAGTTCACCGGGCATGACTTTCCCAATACAAAAGTTCACCGGAGATGACTTTCCCAATACAAAAGTTCACCGGAGATGACTTTCCCAATACAAGAGTTCACCGGGCATGACTTTCCCAATAAAAAAGTTCACCGGGCATGAATTTCCCAATACAAATGTTCACCGGGCATGACTTTCCCAATACAAAAGTTCACCGGGCATGACTTTCCCAATACGAAAGTTCACCGGGCATGACTTTCCCAATACTAAAGTTCACCGGGCATGAATTTCCCAATACAAATGTTCACCGGAGATGACTTTCCCAATACAAAAGTTCACCGGACATGACTTTCCCAATACAAAAGTTCACCGGAGATGACTTTCCCAATACAAAAGTTTACCGGGCATGACTTTCCCAATACAAAAGTTCACCGGGCATGACTTTCCCAATACAAAAGTTCACCGGGCATGACTTTCCCAATATAAATGTTCACCGGGCATGACTTTCCCAATACATAAGTTCACCGGGCATGAATTTCCCAATACAAATGTTCACCGGGCATGACTTTCCCAATACAAAAGTTCACCGGGCATGACTTTCCCAATACGAAAGTTCACCGGGCATGACTTTCCCAATACAAAAGTTCACCGGGCATGAATTTCCCAATACAAATGTTCACCGGAGATGACTTTCCCAATACAAAAGTTCACCGGGCATGACTTTCCCAATACAAAAGTTCACCGGAGATGACTTTCCCAATACAAAAGTTCACCGGGCATGACTTTCCCAATACAAAAGTTCACCGGGCATGACTTTCCCAATACAAAAGTTCACCGGGCATGACTTTCCCAATATAAATGTTCACCGGGCATGACTTTCCCAATACATAAGTTCACCGGAGATGACTTTTCCCATACAAAAGTTCACCGGGCATGACTTTCCCAATACAAAAGTTCACCGGGCATGACTTTCCCAATACAAATGTTCACCGGAGATGACTTTCCCAATACAAAAGTTCACCGGAGATGACTTTCCCAATACAAAAGTTCACCGGGCATGACTTTCCCAATAAAAAAGTTCACCGGGCATGAATTTCCCAATACAAATGTTCACCGGGCATGACTTTCCCAATACAAAAGTTCACCGGGCATGACTTTCCCAATACGAAAGTTCACCGGGCATGACTTTCCCAATACAAAAGTTCACCGGGCATGAATTTCCCAATACAAATGTTCACCGGAGATGACTTTCCCAATACAAAAGTTCACCGGGCATGACTTTCCCAATACAAAAGTTCACCGAAGATGACTTTCCCAATACAAAAGTTCACCGGGCATGACTTTCCCAATACAAAAGTTCACCGGGCATGACTTTCCCAATACAAAAGTTCACCGGAGATGACTTTTCCCATACAAAAGTTCACCGGAGATGACTTTTCCAATACAAAAGTTCACCGGGCATGGCTTTCCCAACACAAAAGTTCACCGGGCATGACTTTCCCAATACAAAAGTTCACCGGGCATGGCTTTCCGAACACAAAAGTTCACCGGGCATGACTTTCCCAATACAAATGTTCACCGGGCATGACTTTCCCAATACAAAAAATCACCGGAGATGACTTTCCCAATACAAAAGTTCACCGGGCATGACTTTCCCAATACAAAAGTTCACCGGGCATGACTTTCCCAATACAAATATTCACCGGAGATTACTTTCCCAATACAAAAGTTCACCGGGCATGACTTTCCCAATACAAATGTTCACCGGGCATGACTTTCCCAATACAAAAGTTCACCGGAGATGACTTTCCCAATACAAAAGTTCACCGGGCATGACTTTCCCAATACAAAAGTTCACCGGGCATGACTTTCCCAATACGAAAGTTCACCGGCCATGACTTTCCCAATACAAAAGTTCACCGGGCATGACTTTCCCAATACGAAAGTTCACCGGGCATGACTTTCCCAATACAAAAGTTCACCGGGCATGACTTTCCCAATACAAAAGTTCACCGGGCATGACTTTCTCAATACAAAAGTTCACCGGGCATGACTTTCCCAATACAAAAGTTCACCGGAGATGACTTTCCCAATACAAAAGTTCACCGGAGATGACTTTCCCAATACAAAAGTTCACCGGGCATGACTTTCCCAATACAAAAGTTCACCGGAGATGACTTTCCCAATACAAAAGTTCACCGGAGATGACTTTTCCCATACAAAAGTTCACCGGGCATGACTTTCCCAATACAAAAGTTCACCGAAGATGACTTTCCCAATACAAAAGTTCACCGGGCATGACTTTCCCAATACAAAAGTTCACCGGGCATGACTTTCCCAATACAAATGTTCACCGGAGATGACTTTCCCAATACAAAAGTTCACCGGAGATGACTTTCCCAATACAAAAGTTCACCGGGCATGACTTTCCCAATAAAAAAGTTCACCGGGCATGAATTTCCCAATACAAATGTTCACCGGGCATGACTTTCCCAATACAAAAGTTCACCGGGCATGACTTTCCCAATACGAAAGTTCACCGGGCATGACTTTCCCAATACAAAAGTTCACCGGGCATGAATTTCCCAATACAAATGTTCACCGGAGATGACTTTCCCAATACAAAAGTTCACCGGGCATGACTTTCCCAATACAAAAGTTCACCGAAGATGACTTTCCCAATACAAAAGTTCACCGGGCATGACTTTCCCAATACAAAAGTTCACCGGGCATGACTTTCCCAATACAAAAGTTCACCGGATTTGACTTTTCCCATACAAAAGTTCACCGGAGATGACTTTTCCAATACAAAAGTTCACCGGGCATGGCTTTCCCAACACAAAAGTTCACCGGGCATGACTTTCCCAATACAAAAGTTCACCGGGCATGGCTTTCCGAACACAAAAGTTCACCGGGCATGACTTTCCCAATACAAATGTTCACCGGGCATGACTTTCCCAATACAAAAAATCACCGGAGATGACTTTCCCAATACAAAAGTTCACCGGGCATGACTTTCCCAATACAAAAGTTCACCGGGCATGACTTTCCCAATACAAAAGTTCACCGGGCATGACTTTCCCAATACAAATATTCACCGGAGATTACTTTCCCAATACAAAAGTTCACCGGGCATGACTTTCCCAATACAAATGTTCACCGGGCATGACTTTCCCAATACAAAAGTTCACCGGAGATGACTTTCCCAATACAAAAGTTCACCGGGCATGACTTTCCCAATACAAAAGTTCACCGGGCATGACTTTCCCAATACGAAAGTTCACCGGCCATGACTTTCCCAATACAAAAGTTCACCGGGCATGACTTTCCCAATACGAAAGTTCACCGGGCATGACTTTCCCAATACAAAAGTTCACCGGGCATGACTTTCCCAATACAAAAGTTCACCGGGCATGACTTTCTCAATACAAAAGTTCACCGGGCATGACTTTCCCAATACAAAAGTTCACCGGAGATGACTTTCCCAATACAAAAGTTCACCGGAGATGACTTTCCCAATACAAAAGTTCACCGGGCATGACTTTCCCAATACAAAAGTTCACCGGAGATGACTTTCCCAATACAAAAGTTCACCGGAGATGACTTTTCCCATACAAAAGTTCACCGGGCATGACTTTCCCAATACAAAAGTTCACCGGGCATGACTTTCCCAATACAAAAGTTCACCGGGCATGACTTTCCCAATACAAAAGTTCACCGGGCATGACTTTCCTAATACAAAAGTTCACCAGGCATGACTTTTCCCATACAAAAGTTCACCGGGCATGACTTTCCCAATACAAAAGTTCACCGGGCATGACTTTGCCAATACAAAAGTTCACCGGGCATGACTTTGCCAATACAAAAGTTCAATACAAAAGTTCACCGGGCATGACTTTCCCAATACAAAAGTTCACCGGAGATGACTTTCCCAATACAAAAGTTCACCGGAGATGACTTTCCCAATACAAAAGTTCACCGGGCATGACTTTCCCAATAAAAAAGTTCACCGGGCATGAATTTCCCAATACAAATGTTCACCGGGCATGACTTTCCCAATACAAAAGTTCACCGGGCATGACTTTCCCAATACGAAAGTTCACCGGGCATGACTTTCCCAATACTAAAGTTCACCGGGCATGAATTTCCCAATACAAATGTTCACCGGAGATGACTTTCTCAATACAAAAGTTCACCGGGCATGACTTTCCCAATACAAAAGTTCACCGGAGATGACTTTCCCAATACAAAAGTTCACCGGAGATGACTTTCCCAATACAAAAGTTCACCGGGCATGACTTTCCCAATACAAAAGTTCACCGGAGATGACTTTCCCAATACAAAAGTTCACCGGAGATGACTTTTCCCATACAAAAGTTCACCGGGCATGACTTTCCCAATACAAAAGTTCACCGGGCATGACTTTCCCAATACAAAAGTTCACCGGGCATGACTTTCCCAATACAAAAGTTCACCGGGCATGACTTTCCTAATACAAAAGTTCACCAGGCATGACTTTTCCCATACAAAAGTTCACCGGGCATGACTTTCCCAATACAAAAGTTCACCGGGCATGACTTTGCCAATACAAAAGTTCACCGGGCATGACTTTGCCAATACAAAAGTTCACCGGGCATGACTTTCCCAATACAAAAGTTCACCGAGCATGACTTTCCCAATACAAAAGTTCACCGGAGATGACTTTCCCAATACAAAAGTTCACCGGAGATGAATTTCCCAATACAAAAGTTCACCGGGCATGACTTTCCCAATAAAAAAGTTCACCGGGCATGAATTTCCCAATACAAATGTTCACCGGGCATGACTTTCCCAATACAAAAGTTCACCGGGCATGACTTTCCCAATACGAAAGTTCACCGGGCATGACTTTCCCAATACAAAAGTTCACCGGGCATGAATTTCCCAATACAAATATTCACCGGAGATGACTTTCCCAATACAAAAGTTCACCGGGCATGACTTTCCCAATACAAAAGTTCACCGGAGATGACTTTCCCAATACAAAAGTTCACCGGGCATGACTTTCCCAATACAAAAGTTCACCAGGCATGACTTTCCCAATACAAAAGTTCACCGGAGATGACTTTCCCAATACAAAAGTTCACCGGGCATGACTTTCCCAATACAAAAGTTCACCGGGCATGACTTTTCCAATACAAAAATTCACCGGGCATGTCTTTCCTAATACAAAAGTTCACCGGGCATGACTTTCCCAATACAAAAGTTCACCGGAGATGACTTTCCCAATACAAAAGTTTACCGGGCATGACTTTCCCAATACAAAAGTTCACCGGGCATGACTTTCCCAATACAAAAGTTCACCGGGCATGACTTTCCCAATATAAATGTTCACCGGGCATGACTTTCCCAATACATAAGTTCACCGGGCATGAATTTCCCAATACAAATGTTCACCGGGCATGACTTTCCCAATACAAAAGTTCACCGGGCATGACTTTCCCAATACGAAAGTTCACCGGGCATGACTTTCCCAATACAAAAGTTCACCGGGCATGACTTTCCCAATAAAAAAGTTCACCGGGCATGAATTTCCCAATACAAATGTTCACCGGGCATGACTTTCCCAATACAAAAGTTCACCGGGCATGACTTTCCCAATACGAAAGTTCACCGGGCATGACTTTCCCAATACAAAAGTTCACCGGGCATGAATTTCCCAATACAAATGTTCACCGGAGATGACTTTCCCAATACAAAAGTTCACCGGGCATGACTTTCCCAATACAAAAGTTCACCGGAGATGACTTTCCCAATACAAAAGTTCACCGGGCATGACTTTCCCAATACAAAAGTTCACCGGGCATGACTTTCCCAATACAAAAGTTCACCGGATATGACTTCCCAATACAAAAGTTCACCGGGCATGACTTTCCCAATACAAAAGTTCACCGGGCATGACTTTTCCAATACAAAAATTCACCGGGCATGTCTTTCCTAATACAAAAGTTCACCGGGCATGACTTTCCCAATACAAAAGTTCACCGGGCATGACTTTCCTAATACAAAAGTTCACCGGGCATGACTTTCCCAATACAAAAGTTCACCGGGCATGACTTTCCCAATACAAAAGTTCACCGGGCATGAATTTCCCAATACAAATGTTCACCGGAGATGACTTTCCCAATACAAAAGTTCACCGGGCATGACTTTCCCAATACAAAAGTTCACCGGAGATGACTTTCCCAATACAAAAGTTCACCGGGCATGACTTTCCCAATGCAAAAGTTCACCGGGCATGACTTTCCCAATACAAAAGTTCACCGGAGATGACTTTCCCAATACAAAAGTTCACCGGGCATGACTTTCCCAATACAAAAGTTCACCGGGCATGACTTTCCCAATACAAAAGTTCACCGGAGATGACTTTCCCAATACAAAAGTTCACCGGGCATGACTTTCCCAATACAAAAGTTCACCGGAGATGACTTTCCCAATACAAAAGTTCACCGGAGATGAATTTTCCCATACAAAAGTTCACCGGGCATGACTTTCCCAATACAAAAGTTCACCGGGCATGACTTTCCCAATACAAAAGTTCACCGGGCATGACTTTCCCAATACAAAAGTTCACCGGGCATGACTTTCCTAATACAAAAGTTCACCAGGCATGACTTTTCCCATACAAAAGTTCACCGGGCATGACTTTCCCAATACAAAAGTTCACCGGGCATGACTTTCCCAATACAAAAGTTCACCGGGCATGACTTTGCCAATACAAAAGTTCACCGGGCATGACTTTCCCAATACAAAAGTTCACCGGGCATGACTTTCCCAATACAAAAGTTCACCGGAGATGACTTTCCCAATACAAAAGTTCACCGGAGATGACTTTCCCAATACAAAAGTTCACCGGGCATGACTTTCCCAATAAAAAAGTTCACCGGGCATGAATTTCCCAATACAAATGTTCACCGGGCATGACTTTCCCAATACAAAAGTTCACCGGGCATGACTTTCCCAATACGAAAGTTCACCGGGCATGACTTTGCCAATACAAAAGTTCACCGGGCATGACTTTGCCAATACAAAAGTTCACCGGGCATGACTTTCCCAATACAAAAGTTCACCGGGCATGACTTTCCCAATACAAAAGTTCACCGGAGATGACTTTCCCAATACAAAAGTTCACCGGAGATGACTTTCCCAATAAAAAAGTTCACCGGGCATGAATTTCCCAATACAAATGTTCACCGGGCATGACTTTCCCAATACAAAAGTTCACCGGGCATGACTTTCCCAATACGAAAGTTCACCGGGCATGACTTTCCCAATACAAAAGTTCACCGGGCATGAATTTCCCAATACAAATGTTCACCGGAGATGACTTTCCCAATACAAAAGTTCACCGGGCATGACTTTCCCAATACAAAAGTTCACCGGAGATGACTTTCCCAATACAAAAGTTCACCGGGCATGACTTTCCCAATACAAAAGTTCACCGGGCATGACTTTCCCAATACAAAAGTTCACCGGAGATGACTTTCCCAATACAAAAGTTCACCGGGCATGACTTTCCCAATACAAAAGTTCACCGGGCATGACTTTTCCAATACAAAAATTCACCGGGCATGTCTTTCCTAATACAAAAGTTCACCGGGCATGACTTTCCCAATACAAAAGTTCACCGGAGATGACTTTCCCAATACAAAAGTTTACCGGGCATGACTTTCCCAATACAAAAGTTCACCGGGCATGACTTTCCCAATACAAAAGTTCACCGGGCATGACTTTCCCAATATAAATGTTCACCGGGCATGACTTTCCCAATACATAAGTTCACCGGGCATGAATTTCCCAATACAAATGTTCACCGGGCATGACTTTCCCAATACAAAAGTTCACCGGGCATGACTTTCCCAATACGAAAGTTCACCGGGCATGACTTTCCCAATACAAAAGTTCACCGGGCATGACTTTCCCAATAAAAAAGTTCACCGGGCATGAATTTCCCAATACAAATGTTCACCGGGCATGACTTTCCCAATACAAAAGTTCACCGGGCATGACTTTCCCAATACGAAAGTTCACCGGGCATGACTTTCCCAATACAAAAGTTCACCGGGCATGAATTTCCCAATACAAATGTTCACCGGAGATGACTTTCCCAATACAAAAGTTCACCGGGCATGACTTTCCCAATACAAAAGTTCACCGGGCATGACTTTCCCAATACAAAAGTTCACCGGAGATGACTTTCCCAATACAAAAGTTGACCGGGCATGACTTTCCCAATACAAAAGTTCACCGGGCATGACTTTTCCAATACAAAAATTCACCGGGCATGTCTTTCCTAATACAAAAGTTCACCGGGCATGACTTTCCCAATACAAAAGTTCACCGGGCATGACTTTCCTAATACAAAAGTTCACCGGGCATGACTTTCCCAATACAATAGTTCACCGGGCATGACTTTCCCAATACAAAAGTTCACCGGGCATGACTTTCCCAATACAAAAGTTCACCGGGCATGACTTTCCCAATACAAAAGTTCACCGGGCATGACTTTCCCAATACAAAAGTTCACCGGGCATGACTTTCCCAATACAAAAGTTCACCGGGCATGACTTTCCCAATACAAAAGTTCACCGGGCATGACTTTCCCAATACAAAAGTTCACCGGGCATGACTTTCCCAATACAAAAGTTCACCGGAGATGATTTTTCCTATACAAAAGTTCACCGGGCATGACTTTCCCAATACAAATGTTCACCGGGTATGACTTTCCCAATACAAAAGTTCACCGGGCATGACTTTCCCAATACAAAAGTTCACCGGGCATGACTTTCCCAATACAAAAAATCACCGGAGATGACTTTCCCAATACAAAAGTTCACCGGGCATGACTTTCCCAATACAAAAGTTCACCGGGCATGACTTTCCCAATACAAAAGTTCACCGGGCATGACTTTCCCAATACAAAAGTTCACCGGAGATGACTTTCCCAATACAAAAGTTCACCGGGCATGACTTTCCCAATACAAAAGTTCACCGGGCATGACTTTCCCAATACAAAAGTTCACCGGAGATGACTTTCCCAATACAAAAGTTCACCGGGCATGACTTTCCCAATACAAAAGTTCACCGGGCATGACTTTCCCAATACAAAAGTTCACCGGAGATGACTTTCCCAATACAAAAGTTCACCGGAGATGACTTTCCCAATACAAAAGTTCACCGGGCATGGCTTTCCCAACACAAAAGTTCACCGGGCATGACTTTCCCAATACAAAAGTTTACCGGAGATGACTTTTCTCATACAAAAGTTCACCGGGCATGACTTTCCCAATACAAAAGTTCACCGGAGATGACTTTGCCAATACAAAAGTTCACCGGAGATGACTTTCCCAATACAAAAGTTCACCGGAGATGACTTTGCCAATACAAAAGTTCACCGGAGATGACTTTTCCAATACAAAAGTTCACCGGGCATGGCTTTCCCAACACAAAAGTTCACCGGGCATGACTTTCCCAATACAAATGTTCACCGGGCATGACTTTCCCAGTACAAAAGTTCACCGGGCATGACTTTCCCAATACAAAAGTTCACCGGGCATGACTTTCCTAATACAAAAGTTCACCAGGCATGACTTTTCCCATACAAAAGTTCCCCGGAGATGATTTTCCCATACAAAAGTTCACCGGGCATGACTTTCCCAATACAAAAGTTCACCGGGCATGACTTTCCCAATACAAAAGTTCACCGGAGATGACTTTCCCAATACAAAAGTTCACCGGGCATGGCTTTCCCAACACAAAAGTTCACCGGGCATGACTTTCCCAATACAAAAGTTCACCGGGCATGAATTTCCCAATACAAATGTTCACCGGGCATGACTTTGCCAATACAAAAGTTCACCGGGCATGACTTTTCCAATACAAAAGTTCACCGGGCATGGCTTTCCCAACACAAAAGTTCACCGGGCATGACTTTCCCAATACAAAAGTTCACCGGGCATGACTTTCCCAATACAAAAGTTCACCGGGCATGACTTTCCCAATACAAATGTTCACCGGGCATGACTTTCCCAGTACAAAAGTTCACCGGACATGACTTTCCCAATACAAAAGTTCACCGGGCATGACTTTCCCAATACAAAAGTTCACCGGGCATGACTTTCCCAATACAAAAGTTCACCGGGCATGACTTTCCCAATACAAAAGTTCACCAGGCATGACTTTTCCCATACAAAAGTTCACCGGAGATGACTTTTCCCATACAAAAGTTCACCGGGCATTACTTTCCCAATACAAAAGTTCATTGGGCATGACTTTCCCAATACAAAAGTTTACCGGAGATGACTTTTCCCATACAAAAGTTCACCGGGCATGACTTTCCCAATACAAAAGTTCACCGGGCATGACTTTCCCAATACAAAAGTTCACCGGGCATGACTTTTCCCATACAAAAGTTCACCGGAGATGATTTTCCCAATACAAAAGTTCACCGGGCATGACTTTCCCAATAAAAAAGTTCACCGGGTATGACTTTCCCAATACAAAAGTTCACCGGGCATGACTTTCCCAACACAAAAGTTCACCGGGCATGACTTTCCCAATACAAAAGATCACCGGGCATGACTTTCCCAACACAAAAGTTCACCGGGCATGACTTTCCCAATACAAAAGTTCACCGGGCATGATTTTCCCAATACAAAAGTTCACCGGGCATAACTTTCCCAATACAAAAGTTCACCGGGCATGACTTTCCCAATACAAAAGTTCACTGGGCATGACTTTCCCAATATAAATGTTCACCGGGCATGACTTTCCCAATACATAAGTTCACCGGAGATGACTTTTCCCATACAAAAGTTCACCGGGCATGACTTTCCCAATACAAAAGTTCACCGGGCATGACTTTCCCAATACAAAAGTTCACCGGAGATGACTTTCCCAATACAAAAGTTCACCGGGCATGACTTTCCCAATACAAAAGTTCACCGGGCATGACTTTCCCAATACAAAAGTTCACCGGGCATGACTTTCCCAATACAAAAGTTCACCGGGCATGACTTTCCCAATACAAAAGTTCACCGGGCATGACTTTCCCATACAAAAGTTCACCGGGCATGACTTTCCCAATACAAAAGTTGACCGGGCATGACTTTCCTAATACAAAAGTTCACCAGGCATGACTTTTCCCATACAAAAGTTCACCGGGCATGACTTTCCCAATACAAAAGTTCACCGGGCATGGCTTTCCCAACACAAAAGTTCACCGGGCATGACTTTCCCAATACAAAAGTTCACCGGGCATGACTTTCCCAATACGAAAGTTCACCGGACATGACTTTCCCAATACAAAAGTTCACCGGGCATGACTTTCCCAATACAAAAGATCACCGGGCATGACTTTCCCAATACAAAAGTTCACCGGGCATGACTTTCCCAATACAAAAGTTCACCGGGCATGACTTTCTCAATACAAAAGTTCACCGGAGATGACTTTCCCAATACAAAAGTTCACCGGGCATGACTTTCCTAATACAAAAGTTCACCAGGCATGACTTTTCCCATACAAAAGTTCACCGGAGATGACTTTTCCCATACAAAAGTTCACCGGGCATGACTTTCCCAATACAAAAGTTCACCGGGCATGACTTTCCCAATACAAAAGTTCACCGGGCATGACTTTCCCTATCCAAAAGTTCACCGAGCATGACTTTCCCAATACAAAAGTTCACCGGAGATGACTTTTCCCATACAAAAGTTCACCGGGCATGACTTTCCCAATACAAAAGTTCACCGGAGATGACTTTCCCAATACAAAAGTTCACCGGGCATGACTTTCCCAATACAAAAGTTCACCGGGCATGACTTTCCCAATACAAAAGTTCACCGGAGATGACTTTCCCAATACAAAAGTTCACCGGGCATGACTTTCCCAATACAAAAGTTCACCGGGCATGACTTTCCCAATACAAAAGTTCACCGGAGATGACTTTCCCAATACAAAAGTTCACCGGGCATGACTTTCCCATTACAAAAGTTCACCGGGCATGACTTTCCCAATACAAAAGTTCACCGGGCATGACTTTCCCAATACAAAAGTTCACCGGGCATGGCTTTCCCAATACAAAAGTTCACCGGGCATGACTTTCCCAATACAAAAGTTCACCGGGCATGACTTTCCCAATACAAAAGTTCACTGGGCATGACTTTCCCAATACAAAAGTTCACCGGAGATGACTTTCCCAATACAAAAGTTCACCGGGCATGACTTTCCCAATACAAAAGTTCACCGGGCATGACTTTCCCAATACGAAAGTTCACCGGGCATGACTTTCCCAATACAAAAGTTCACCGGGCATGACTTTCCCAATACGAAAGTTCACCGGAGATGAAGTTCCCAATACAAAAGTTCACCGGAGATGACTTTCCCAATACAAAAGTTCACCGGGCATGACTTTCCCAATACAAAAGTTCACCGGGCATGACTTTCCCAATACAAAAGTTCACCGGGCATGACTTTCCCAATACAAAAGTTCACCGGGCATGACTTTCCCAATACAAAAGTTCACCGGGCATGACTTTCCCAATACAAAAGTTCACCGGGCATGACTTTCCTAATACAAAATTCACCAGGCATGACTTTTCCCATACAAAAGTTCACCGGGCATGACTTTCCCAATACAAAAGTTCACCGGGCATGACTTTTCCAATACAAAAGTTCACCGGGCATGACTTTCCCAATACAAAAGTTCACCGGAGATGACTTTGCCAATACAAAAGTTCACCGGGCATGACTTTCCCAATACAAAAGTTCACCGGGCATGACTTTCCCAATACAAAGGTCACCTGGCATGACTTTCCCAATACAAAAGTTCACCGGGCATGACTTTCCCAATACAAAAGTTCACCGGGCATGACTTTCCCAATACAAAAGTTCACCGGGCATGACTTTCCCAATACAAAAGTTCACCGGGCATGACTTTCCCAATACAAAAGTTCACCGGGCATGACTTTCCCAATACAAAAGTTCACCGGAGATGACTTTCCCAATACAAAAGTTCACCGGGCATGACTTTCCCAATACAAAAGTTCACCGGGCATGACTTTCCCAATACGAAAGTTCACCGGGCATGACTTTCCCAATACAAAAGTTCACCGGGCATGACTTTCCCAATACGAAAGTTCACCGGAGATGACTTTCCCAATACAAAAGTTCACCGGAGATGACTTTCCCAATACAAAAGTTCACCGGGCATGACTTTCCCAATACAAAAGTTCACCGGGCATGACTTTCCCAATACAAAAGTTCACCGGGCATGACTTTCCCAATACAAAAGTTCACCGGGCATGACTTTCCCAATACAAAACTTCACCGGGCATGACTTTCCCAATACAAAAGTTCACCGGGCATGACTTTCCCAATACAAACGTTCACCGGGCATGATTTTCCCATACAAAAGTTCACCGGAGATGAATTTCCCAATACAAAAGTTCACCGGGCATGACTTTCCCAATACAAAAGTTCACCGGGCATGACTTTCCCAATACAACAGTTCACCGGGCATGACTTTCCCAATACAAAAGTTCACTGGGCATGACTTTCCCAATACGAAAGTTCACCGGAGATGACTTTCCCAATACAAAAGTTCACCGGGCATGAATTTCCCAATACAAATGTTCACCGGGCATGACTTTGCCAATACAAAAGTTCACCGGAGATGACTTTCCCAATACAAAAGTTCACCGGGCATGACTTTCCCAATACAAAAGTTCACCGGGCATGACTTTCCCAATACAAAAGTTCACCGGGCATGACTTTCTCAATACAAAAGTTCACCGGAGATGACTTTGCCAATACAAAAGTTCACCGGAGATGACTTTTCCCATACAAAATTTCACCGACTTTCCCAATACAAAAGTTCACCGGGCATGACTTTCTCAATACAAAAGTTCACCGGGCATGACTTTCCCAATACAAAAGTTCACCGGGCATGACTTTCCCAATACAAAAGTTCACCGGAGATGACTTTCCCAATACAAAAGTTCACCGGGCATGACTTTCCCAATACAAAAGTTCACCGGGCATGACTTTCCTAATACAAAAGTTCACCGGGCATGACTTTCCCAATACAAAAGTTCAACGGGCATGACTTTCCCAATACAAAAGTTCACCGGAGATGACTTTCCCAATACAAAAGTTCGACGGAGATGACTTTCCCAATACAAAAGTTCACCGGAGATGACTTTCCCAATACAAAAGTTCACCGGGCATGACTTTCCCAATACAAAAGTTCACCGGGCATGACTTTCTCAATACAAAAGTTCACCGGGCATGACTTTCCCAATACAAAAGTTCACCGGGCATGGCTTTCCCAACACAAAAGTTCACCGGGCATGACTTTCCCAATACAAAAGTTCACCGGGCATGACTTTCCCAATACAAAAGTTCACCGGGCATGACTTTCCCAATACAAAAGTTCACCGGGCATGACTTTCCCAATACAAAAGTTCACCGGGCATGACTTTCCCAATACAAAAGTTCACCGGGCATGACTTTCCCAATACAAAAGTTCACCGGGCATGGCTTTCCCAACACAAAAGTTCACCGGGCATGACTTTCCCAATACAAATGTTCACCGGGCATGACTTTCCCAATACAAAAAATCACCGGAGATGACTTTCCCAATACAAAAGTTCACCGGGCATGACTTTCCCAATACAAAAGTTCACCGGGCATGACTTTCCCAATACAAATGTTCACCGGAGATGACTTTCCCAATACAAAAGTTCACCGGGCATGACTTTCCCAATACAAATGTTCACCGGGCATGACTTTCCCAATACAAAAGTTCACCGGAGATGACTTTCCCAATACAAAAGTTCACCGGGCATGACTTTCCCAATACAAAAGTTCACCGGGCATGACTTTCCTAATACAAAAGTTCACCGGGCATGACTTTCCCAATACAAAAGTTCACCGGAGATGACTTTCCCAATACAAAAGTTCACCGGGCATGACTTTCCCAATACAAAAGTTCACCGGGCATGACTTTCCTAATACAAAAGTTCACCGGGCATGACTTTCCCAATACAAAAGTTCACCGGGCATGACTTTCCCAATACAAAAGTTCACCGGAGATGACTTTCCCAATACAAAAGTTCGACGAAGATGACTTTCCCAATACAAAAGTTCACCTGGCATGACTTTCCCAATACAAAAGTTCACCGGGCATGACTTTCCCAATACAAAAGTTCACCGGGCATGACTTTCCTAATACAAAAGTTCACCGGGCATGACTTTCCCAATACAAAAGTTCACCGGAGATGACTTTCCCAATACAAAAGTTCACCGGGCATGACTTTCCCAATACAAAAGTTCACCGGGCATGACTTTCTCAATACAAAAGTTCACCGGGCATGACTTTCCCAATACAAAAGTTCACCGGGCATGGCTTTCCCAACACAAAAGTTCACCGGGCATGACTTTCCCAATACAAAAGTTCACCGGGCATGGCTTTCCCAATACAAAAGTTTACCGGAGATGACTTTTCCCATACAAAACTTCACCGGGCATGACTTTCCCAATACAAAATTTCACCGGAGATGACTTTCCCAATACAAAAGATCACCGGAGATGACTTTCCCAATACAAAAGTTCGACGGAGATGACTTTCCCAATACAAAAGTTCACCTGGCATGACTTTCCCAATACAAAAGTTCACTGGGCATGACTTTCCCAATACAAAAGTTCACCGGGCATGATTTTCCTAATACAAAAGTTCACCGGGCATGACTTTCCCAATACAAAAGTTCACCGGAGATGACTTTCCCAATACAAAAGTTCACCGGGCATGACTTTCCCAATACAAAAGTTCACCGGGCATGACTTTCTCAATACAAAAGTTCACCGGGCATGACTTTCCCAATACAAAAGTTCACCGGGCATGGCTTTCCCAACACAAAAGTTCACCGGGCATGACTTTCCCAATACAAAAGTTCACCGGGCATGGCTTTCCCAATACAAAAGTTCACCGGGCATGACTTTCCCAATACAAAAGTTCACCGGAGATGACTTTCCCAATACAAAAGTTTACCGGAGATGACTTTTCCCATACAAAAGTTCACCGGGCATGACTTTCCCAATACAAAATTTCACCGGAGGTGACTTTCCCAATACAAAAGTTCACCGGGCATGACTTTCCCAATACAAAAGTTCACCGGAGATGACTTGCCCAATACAAAAGTTCACCGGGCATGACTTTCCCAATACAAAAGTTCACCGGGCATGACTTTCCCAATACAAAAGTTCACCGGAGATGACTTTCCCAATACAAAAGTTCACCGGGCATGACTTTCCCAATACAAAAAATCACCGGAGATGACTTTCCCAATACAAAAGTTCACCGGGCATGACTTTCCCAATACAAAAGTTCACCGGGCATGACTTTCCCAATACAAAAGTTCACCGGAGACGACTTTCCCAATAAAAAAGTTCACCGGGCATGACTTTCCCAATACAAAAGTTCACCGGGCATGACTTTCCCAATACAAAAGTTCACCGGGCATGACTTTCTCAATACAAAAGTTCACCGGAGATGACTTTCCCAATACAAAAGTTCACCGGGCATGACTTTCCCAATAAAAAAGTTCACCGGGCATGAATTTCCCAATACAAATGTTCACCGCGCATGACTTTCCCAATACAAAAGTTCACCGGGCATGACTTTCCCAATACGAAAGTTCACCGGGCATGACTTTCCCAATACAAAAGTTCACCGGAGATGACTTTCTCAATACAAAAGTTCACCGGGCATGACTTTCCCAATACAAAAGTTCACCGGAGATGACTTTCCCAATACAAAAGTTCACCGGGCATGAATTTCCCAATACAAATGTTCACCGGGCATGACTTTGCCAATACAAAAGTTCACCGGAGATGACTTTCCCAATACAAAAGTTCACCGGAGATGACTTTCCCAATACAAAAGTTCACCGGGCATGACTTTCCCAATACAAAAGTTCACCGGGCATGACTTTCCCAATACAAATGTTCACCGGGCATGACTTTCCCAATACAAAAGTTCAACGGGCATGACTTTCCCAATACAAAAGTTCACCGGGCATGACTTTCCCAATACAAAAATTCACCGGAGATGACTTTCCCTATACAAAAGTTCACCGGGCATAACTTTCCCAATACAAAAGTTCACCGGGCATAACTTTCCCAATAAAAAAGTTCGTCGGGCATGAATTTCCCATTACAAATGTTCACCGGGCATGACTTTCCCAATACAAAAGTTCACCGGGCATGACTTTCCCATTACGAAAGTTCACCGGGCATGACTTTCCCAATACAAAAGTTCACCGGGCATGACTTTCACAGTACAAAAGTTCACCGGGCATGACTTTCCCAATACAAAAGTTCACCGGGCATGACTTTCTCAATACAAAAGTTCACCGGGCATGAATTTCCCAATACAAATGTTCACCGGGCATGACTTTGCCAATACAAAAGTTCACCGGGCATGACTTTCCCAATACAAAAGTTCACCGGGCATGACTTTCTCAATACAAAAGTTCACCGGGCATGACTTTCCCAATACAAAAGTTCACCGGAAATGACTTTCTCAATACAAAAGTTCACCGGGCATGACTTTCCCAATACAAAAGTTCACCGGGCATGACTTTCTCAATACAAAAGTTCACCGGGCATGACTTTCCCAATACAAAAGTTCACCGGAGATGACTTTCTCAAAGTTCACCGGAGATGACTTTCCCAATACAAAAGTTCACCGGGCATGACTTTCCCAATACAAAAGTTCACCGGGCATGACTTTCCCAATACAAAAGTTCACCGGGCAAGACTTTCCCAATACAAAAGTTCACCGGGCATGACTTTCCCAATACAAAAGTTCACCGGAGATGACTTTCCCAATACAAAAGTTCACCGGGCATGACTTTCCCAATACAAAAGTTCACCGGAGATGACTTTTCCCATACAAAAGTTCACCGGAGATGAGTTTCCCAATACAAAAGTTCACCGGGCATGACTTTCCCAATATAAAAGTTCACCGGGCATGACTTTCCCAATACAAAAGTTCACCGGGCATGACTTTCCCAATACAAAAGTTCACCGGGCATGACTTTCCCAATACAAAAGTTCACCGGGCATGACTTTCCCAATACAAAAGTTCACCGGGCATGACTTTCCCAATACAAAAGTTCACCGGGCATGACTTTCTCAATACAAAAGTTCACCGGGCATGACTTTCCCAATACAAAAGTTCACCGGAGATGACTTTCTCAATACAAAAGTTCACCGGGCATGACTTTCCCAATACAAAAGTTCACCGGGCATGACTTTCTCAATACAAAAGTTCACCGGGCATGACTTTCCCAATACAAAAGTTCACCGGAGATGACTTTCCCAATACAAAAGTTCACCGGGCATGACTTTCCCAATACAAAAGTTCACCGGAGATGACTTTTCCCATACAAAAGTTCACCGGAGATGACTTTCCCAATACAAAAGTTCACCGGGCATGACTTTCCCAATACAAAAGTTCACCGGAGATGACTTTTCCCATACAAAAGTTCACCGGAGATGACTTTCCCAATACAAAAGTTCACCGGGCATGACTTTCCCAATACAAAAGTTCACCGGGCATGACTTTCCCAATACAAAAGTTCACCGGGCATGACTTTCTCAATACAAAAGTTCACCGGGCATGACTTTCCCAATACGAAAGTTCACCGGGCATGACTTTCCCAATACAAAAGTTCACCGGGCATGGCTTTCCCAACACAAAAGTTCACCGGGCATGACTTTCCCAATACAAAAGTTCACCGGGCATGACTTTCCCAATACAAAAGTTCACCGGAGATGACTTTCCCAATACAAAAGTTCACCGGGCATGACTTTCCCAATACAAAAGTTCACCGGGCATGACGTTCCCAATACGAAAGTTCACCGGAGATGACTTTCCCAATACAAAAGTTCACCGGAGATGACTTTCCCAATACAAAAGTTCAGCGGGCATGACTTTCCCAATACAAAAGTTCACCGGGCATGACTTTGCCAATACAAAAGTTCACCGGAGATGGCTTTCCCAATACAAAAGTTCACCGGGCATGACTTTCTCAATACAAAAGTTTACCGGGCATGACTTTCCCAATACAAAAGTTCACCGGAGATGACTTTCCACATACAAAAGTTCACCGGGCATGACTTTCCCAATACAAAAGTTCACCGGGCATGACTTTGCCAATACAAAAGTTCACCGGAGATGGCTTTCCCAATACAAAAGTTCACCAGGCATGACTTTCTCAATACAAAAGTTCACCGGCCATGACTTTCCCAATACAAAAGTTCACCGGAGATGACTTTCCCAATACAAAAGTTCACCGGGCATGACTTTTCCCATACAAAAGTTCACCGGGCATGACTTTCCCAATACAAAAGTTCACCGGGCATGACTTTCCCAATACAAAAGTTCACCGGAGATGACTTTCCCAATACAAAAGTTCACCGGAGATGACGTTTCCCATACAAAAGTTCACCGAGCATGAATTTCCCAATACAAATGTTCACCGGAGATGACTTTGCCAATACAAAAGTTCACCGGAGATGACTTTCCCAATACAAAAGTTCACCGGGCATGACTTTCCCATTACAAAAGTTCACCGGGCATGACTTTCCCAATACAAAAGTTCACCGGAGATGACTTTTCCCATACAAAAGTTCACCGGGCATGACTTTCCCAATACAAAAGTTCACCGGGCATGAATTTCCCAATACAAATGTTCACCGGGCATGACTTTGCCAATACAAAAGTTCACCGGAGATGACTTTCCCAATACAAAAGTTCACCGGGCATGGCTTTCCCAACACAAAAGTTCACCGGGCATGACATTCCCAATACAAAAGTTCACCGGGCATGACTTTTCCCATACAAAAGTTCACCGGAGATGACTTTTCCCATACAAAAGTTCACCGGGCATGACTTTCCCAATACAAAAGTTCACCGGGCATGACTTTCCCAATACAAAAGTTCACCGGGCATGACTTTCCCAATACAAAAGTTCACCGGGCATGACTTTCCCAATACAAAAGTTCACCGGGCATGACTTTCCCAATACAAAAGTTCACCGGGCATGAATTTCCCAATACAAATGTTCACCGGGCATGACTTTCCCAATACGAAAGTTCACCGGGCATGACTTTCCCAATACAAATGTTCACCGGGCATGACTTTGCCAATACAAAAGTTCACCGGAGATGACTTTCCCAATACAAAAGTTCACCGGGCATGACTTTCCCAATACGAAAGTTCATCGGGAATGACTTTCCCAATACAAAAGTTCACCGGGCATGACTTTCCCAATACAAAAGTTCACCGGGCATGACTTTCCCAATACAAAAGTTCACCGGGCATGACTTTCCCAATACAAAAGTTCACCGGGCATTACTTTCCCAATACAAAAGTTCACCGGGCATGACTTTCCCAATACAAAAGTTCCCCGGGCATGACTTTCCCAATACAAAAGTTCACCGGGCATGACTTTCCCAATACAAAAGTTCACCGGGCATGACTTTCCCAATACAAAAGTTCACCGGGCATGACTTTCCCAATACAAAAGTTCACCGGAGATGACTTTCCCAATACAAAAGTTCACCGGAGATGACTTTTCCCATACAAAAGTTCACCGGGCATGAATTTCCCAATACAAATGTTCACCGGAGATGACTTTTCCTATACAAAAGTTCACCGGAGATGACTTTCCCAATACAAAAGTTCACCGGGCATGAATTTCCCAATACAAAAGTTCACCGGGCATGACTTTCCCAATACAAAAGTTCACCGGGCATGACTTTCCCAATACAAAAGTTCACCGGGCATGACTTTCCCAATATAAATGTTCACCGTGCATGACTTTCCCAATACATAAGTTCACCGGAGATGACTTTCCCAATACAAAAGTTCACCGGGCATGAATTTCCCAATACAAATATTCACCGGGCATGACTTTGCCAATACAAAAGTTCACCGGAGATGACTTTCCCAATACAAAAGTTCACCGGGCATGACTTTCCTAATACAAAAGTTCACCAGGCATGACTTTTCCCATACAAAATTCACCGGAGATGACTTTTCCCATATAAAAGTTCACCGGGCATGACTTTCCCAATACAAAAGTTCACCGGGCATGACTTTCCCAATACAAAAGTTCACCGGAGATGACTTTCCCAATACAAAAGTTCACCGGAGATGACTTTCCCAATACAAAAGTTCACCGGGCATGAATTTCCCAATACAAATGTTCACCGGGCATGACTTTGCCAATACAAAAGTTCACCGGAGATGACTTTCCCAATACAAAAGTTCACCGGGCATGACTTTCCCAATAAAAAAGTTCCCCGGGCATGAATTTCCCAATACAAATGTTCACCGGGCATGACTTTGCCAATACAAAAGTTCACCGGAGATGACTTTCCCAATACAAAAGTTCACCGGGCATGACTTTCCCAATACAAAAGTTCACCGGGCATGACTTTCCCAATACAAAAGTTCACCGGAGATGACTTTTCCCATACAAAAGTTCACCGGAGATGACTTTCACAATACAAAAGTTCACCGGAGATGCCTTTCCCAATACAAAAGTTTACCGGGCATGACTTTTCCCATACAAAAGTTCACCGGAGATGACTTTCCCAATACAAAAGTTCACCGGAGATGACTTTCCCAATACAAAAGTTCACCTGGCATGACTTTCCCAATACATAAGTTCACCGGAGATGACTTTTCCCATTACAAAAGTTCACCGGGCATGACTTTCCCAATACAAAAGTTCACCGGGCATGACTTTCCCAATACAAAAGTTCACCGGAGATGACTTTCCCAATACAAAAGTTCACCGGAGATGACTTTTCCCATACAAAAGTTCACCGGGCATGACTTTCCCAGTACAAAAGTTCACCGGGCATGACTTTCCCAATACAAAAGTTCACCGGGCATGACTTTCCCAATACAAAAGTTCACCGGGCATGACTTTTCCAATACAAAAGTTCACCGGGCATGACTTTCCCAATACAAAAGTTCACCGGGCATGACTTTCCCAGTTCACCGGAGATGACTTTCTCAATACAAAAGTTCACCGGGCATGACTTTCCCAATACAAAAGTTCACCGGGCATGACTTTCTCAATACAAAAGTTCACCGGGCATGACTTTCCCAATACAAAAGTTCACCGGAGATGACTTTCTCAATACAAAAGTTCACCGGGCATGACTTTCCCAATACAAAAATTCACCGGGCATGACTTTCCCAATACAAAAGTTCACCGGGCATGAATTTCCCAATACAAATGTTCACCGGGCATGACTTTGCCAATACAAAAGTTCACCGGAGATGACTTTCCCAATACAAAAGTTCACCGGAGATGACTTTCCCAATACAAAAGTTCACCGGGCATGACTTTCCCAATACAAAAGTTCACCGGAGATGACTTTCCCAATACAAAAGTTCACCGGGCATGACTTTCCCAATACAAAAGTTCACCGGGCATGACTTTCCCAATACAAAAGTTCACCGGGCATGACTTTCCCAATACAAAAGTTCACCGGGCATGACTTTCCCAATACAAAAGTTCACCGGGCATGACTTTCCCAATACAAAAGTTCACCGGGCATGACTTTCTCAATACAAAAGTTCACCGGGCATGACTTTCCCAATACAAAAGTTCACCGGAGATGACTTTCTCAATACAAAAGTTCACCGGGCATGACTTTCCCAATACAAAAGTTCACCGGAGATGACTTTCCCAATACAAAAGTTCACCGGGCATGAATTTCCCAATACAAATGTTCACCGGGCATGACTTTGCCAATACAAAAGTTCACCGGAGATGACTTTCCCAATACAAAAGTTCACCGGGCATGACTTTCTCAATACAAAAGTTCACCGGGCATGACTTTCCCAATACTAAAGTTCACCGGAGATGACTTTCCCAATACAAAAGTTCACCGGGCATGACTTTCCCAATACAAAAGTTCACCGGGCATGACTTTCCCAATACGAAAGTTCACCGGAGATGACTTTACCAATACAAAAGTTCACCGGGCATGACTTTCCCAATACAAAAGTTCACCGGGCATGACTTTCCCAATACAAAAGTTCACCGGGCATGACTTTCCCAATACAAAAGTTCACCGGGCATGACTTTCCCAATACAAAAGTTCACCGGGCATGACTTTCCCAATACAAAAGTTCACCGGGCATGACTTTGCCAATACAAAAGTTCACCGGAGATGGCTTTCCCAATACAAAAGTTCACCGGGCATGACTTTCCCAATACAAAAGTTCACCGGGCATGACTTTCCCAATACAAAAGTTCACCGGGCATGACTTTCCCAATACAAAAGTTCACCGGGCATGACTTTCCCAATACAAAAGTTCACCGGGCATGACTTTCCCAATACAAAAGTTCACCGGGCATGACTTTTCCAATACAAAAGTTCACCGGAGATGACTTTCCCAATACAAAAGTTCACCGGGCATGACTTTCCCAATACAAAAGTTCACCGGGCATGACTTTCCCAGTTCACCGGAGATGACTATCTCAATACAAAAGTTCACCGGGCATGACTTTCCCAATACAAAAGTTCACCGGGCATGACTTTCTCAATACAAAAGTTCACCGGGCATGACTTTCCCAATACAAAAGTTCACCGGAGATGACTTTCTCAATACAAAAGTTCACCGGGCATGACTTTCCCAATACAAAAGTTCACCGGGCATGACTTTCCCAATACAAAAGTTCACCGGGCATGAATTTCCCAATACAAATGTTCACCGGGCATGACTTTGCCAATACAAAAGTTCACCGGAGATGACTTTCCCAATACAAAAGTTCACCGGGCATGACTTTCTCAATACAAAAGTTCACCGGGCATGACTTTCCCAATACAAAAGTTCACCGGAGATGACTTTCCCAATACAAAAGTTCACCGGGCATGACTTTCCCAATACAAAAGTTCACCGGGCATGACTTTCCCAATACAAAAGTTCACCGGGCATGACTTTCCCAATACAAAAGTTCACCGGGCATGACTTTCCCAATACAAAAGTTCACCGGGCATGACTTTCCCAATACAAAAGTTCACCGGGCATGACTTTCTCAATACAAAAGTTCACCGGGCATGACTTTCCCAATACAAAAGTTCACCGGAGATGGCTTTCTCAATACAAAAGTTCACCGGGCATGACTTTCCCAATACAAAAGTTCACCGGAGATGACTTTCCCAATACAAAAGTTCACCGGGCATGAATTTCCCAATACAAATGTTCACCGGGCATGACTTTGCCAATACAAAAGTTCACCGGGCATGACTTTCTCAATACAAAAGTTCACCGGGCATGACTTTCCCAATACAAAAGTTCACCGGAGATGACTTTCCCAATACAAATTTCACCGGGCATGACTTTCCCAATACAAAAGTTCACCGGGCATGACTTTCCCAATACGAAAGTTCACCGGAGATGACTTTACCAATACAAAAGTTCACCGGGCATGACTTTCCCAATACAAAAGTTCACCGGGCATGACTTTCCCAATACAAACGTTCACCGGGCATGACTTTCCCAATACAAAAGTTCACCGGGCATGACTTTCCTAATACAAAAGTTCACCGGGCATGACTTTCCCAATACAAAAGTTCACCGGGCATGACTTTGCCAATACAAAAGTTCACCGGAGATGGCTTTCCCAATACAAAAGTTCACCGGGCATGACTTTCCCAATACAAAAGTTCACCGGGCATGACTTTCTTAATACAAAAGTTCACCGGGCATGACTTTCCTAATACAAAAGTTCACCGGAGATGACTTTCCCAATACAAAAGTTCACCGGGCATGACTTTCCCAATACAAAAGTTCACCGGGCATGACTTTCCCAATACGAAAGTTCACCGGAGATGACTTTACCAATACAAAAGTTCACCGGGCATGACTTTCCCAATACAAAAGTTCACCGGGCATGACTTTCCCAATACAAAAGTTCACCGGGCATGACTTTCCTAATACAAAAGTTCACCGGGCATGACTTTCCCAATACAAAAGTTCACCGGGCATGACTTTCCCAATACAAATGTTCACCGGGCATGACTTTCTCAATACAAAAGTTCACCGGGCATGACTTTCCCAATACAAAAGTTCACCGGAGATGACTTTCCCAATACAAAAGTTCACCGGGCATGACTTTCCCAATACAAAAGTTCACCGGGCATGACTTTCCCAATACGAAAGTTCACCGGAGATGACTTTACCAATACAAAAGTTCACCGGGCATGACTTTCCCAATACAAAAGTTCACCGGGCATGACTTTCCCAATACAAAAGTTCACCGGGCATGACTTTCCCAATACAAAAGTTCACCGGGCATGATTTTCCCAATACAAAAGTTCACCGGGCATGACTTTCCCAATACAAAAGTTCACCGGGCATGACTTTGCCAATACAAAAGTTCACCGGAGATGGCTTTCCCAATACAAAAGTTCACCGGGCATGACTTTCCCAATACAAAAGTTCACCGGGCATGACTTTCCCAATACAAAAGTTCACCGGGCATGACTTTCCCAATACAAAAGTTCACCGGGCATGACTTTCCCAATACAAAAGTTCACCGGGCATGACTTTCCCAATACAAAAGTTCACCGGGCATGACTTTTCCAATACAAAAGTTCACCGGAGATGACTTTCCCAATACAAAAGTTCACCGGGCATGACTTTCCCAATACAAAAGTTCACCGGGCATGACTTTCCCAATACAAAAGTTCACCGGGCATGACTTTCCCAGTTCACCGGAGATGACTTTCTCAATACAAAAGTTCACCGGGCATGACTTTCCCAATACAAAAGTTCACCGGGCATGACTTTCTCAATACAAAAGTTCACCGGGCATGACTTTCCCAATACAAAAGTTCACCGGAGATGACTTTCTCAATACAAAAGTTCACCGGGCATGACTTTCCCAATACAAAAGTTCACCGGGCATGACTTTCCCAATACAAAAGTTCACCGGGCATGAATTTCCCAATACAAATGTTCACCGGGCATGACTTTGCCAATACAAAAGTTCACCGGAGATGACTTTCCCAATACAAAAGTTCACCGGGCATGACTTTCTCAATACAAAAGTTCACCGGGCATGACTTTCCCAATACAAAAGTTCACCGGAGATGACTTTCCCAATACAAAAGTTCACCGGGCATGACTTTCCCAATACAAAAGTTCACCGGGCATGACTTTCCCAATACAAAAGTTCACCGGGCATGACTTTCCCAATACAAAAGTTCACCGGGCATGACTTTCCCAATACAAAAGTTCACCGGGCATGACTTTCCCAATACAAAAGTTCACCGGGCATGACTTTCTCAATACAAAAGTTCACCGGGCATGACTTTCCCAATACAAAAGTTCACCGGAGATGACTTTCTCAATACAAAAGTTCACCGGGCATGACTTTCCCAATACAAAAGTTCACCGGAGATGACTTTCCCAATACAAAAGTTCACCGGGCATGAATTTCCCAATACAAATGTTCACCGGGCATGACTTTGCCAATACAAAAGTTCACCGGGCATGACTTTCTCAATACAAAAGTTCACCGGGCATGACTTTCCCAATACAAAAGTTCACCGGAGATGACTTTCCCAATACAAAAGTTCACCGGGCATGACTTTCCCAATACAAAAGTTCACCGGGCATGACTTTCCCAATACGAAAGTTCACCGGAGATGACTTTACCAATACAAAAGTTCACCGGGCATGACTTTCCCAATACAAAAGTTCACCGGGCATGACTTTCCCAATACAAAAGTTCACCGGGCATGACTTTCCCAATACAAAAGTTCACCGGGCATGACTTTCCTAATACAAAAGTTCACCGGGCATGACTTTCCCAATACAAAAGTTCACCGGGCATGACTTTGCCAATACAAAAGTTCACCGGAGATGGCTTTCCCAATACAAAAGTTCACCGGGCATGACTTTCCCAATACAAAAGTTCACCGGGCATGACTTTCCCAATACAAAAGTTCACCGGGCATGACTTTCCCAATACAAAAGTTCACCGGGCATGACTTTCCCAATACAAAAATTCACCGGAGATGACTTTCCCAATACAAAAGTTCACCGGGCATGACTTTCCCAATACAAAAGTTCACCGGGCATGACTTTCTCAATACAAAAGTTCACCGGGCATGACTTTCCCAATACGAAAGTTCACCGGAGATGACTTTCCCAATACAAAAGTTCACCGGGCATGACTTTCCCAATACAAAAGTTCACCGGGCATGACTTTCCCAATACAAATGTTCACCGGGCATGACTTTCCCAATACAAAAGTTCACCGGAGATGACTTTCCCAATACAAAAGTTCACCGGAGATGACTTTCCCAATACAAAAGTTCACCGGGCATGACTTTCTCAATACAAAAGTTCACCGGGCATGACTTTCCTAACACAAAAGTTCACCGGACATGACTTTCCCAATACAAAAGTTCACCGGGCATGACTTTCCCAATACAAAAGTTCACCGGGCATGACTTTGCTAATACAAAAGTTCACCGGAGATGGCTTTCCCAATACAAAAGTTCACCGGGCATGACTTTCCCAATACAAAAGTTCACCGGGCATGACTTTGCTAATACAAAAGTTCACCGGAGATGGCTTTCCCAATACAAAAGTTCACCGGGCATGACTTTCCCAATACAAAAGTTCACCGGGCATGACTTTGCTAATACAAAAGTTCACCGGAGATGGCTTTCCCAATACAAAAGTTCACCGGGCATGACTTTCCCAATACAAATGTTCACCGGGCATGACTTTCCCAATACAAAAGTTCACCGGAGATGACTTTCCCAATACAAAAGTTCACCGGAGATGACTTTCCCAATACAAAAGTTCACCGGGCATGACTTTCTCAATACAAAAGTTCACCGGGCATGACTTTCCCAATACGAAAGTTCACCGGAGATGACTTTCCCAATACAAAAGTTCACCGGGCATGACTTTCCCAATACAAAAGTTCACCGGGCATGACTTTCCCAATACAAATGTTCACCGGGCATGACTTTCCCAATACAAAAGTTCACCGGAGATGACTTTCCCAATACAAAAGTTCACCGGAGATGACTTTCCCAATACAAAAGTTCACCGGGCATGACTTTCTCAATACAAAAGTTCACCGGGCATGACTTTCCCAATACAAAAGTTCACCGGGCATGACTTTCCCAATACAAAAATTCACCGGAGATGACTTTCCCAATACAAAAGTTCACCGGGCATGACTTTCCCAATACAAAAGTTCACCGGGCATGACTTTCTCAATACAAAAGTTCACCGGGCATGACTTTCCCAATACGAAAGTTCACCGGAGATGACTTTCCCAATACAAAAGTTCACCGGGCATGACTTTCCCAATACAAAAGTTCACCGGGCATGACTTTCCCAATACAAATGTTCACCGGGCATGACTTTCCCAATACAAAAGTTCACCGGAGATGACTTTCCCAATACAAAAGTTCACCGGAGATGACTTTCCCAATACAAAAGTTCACCGGGCATGACTTTCTCAATACAAAAGTTCACCGGGCATGACTTTCCTAACACAAAAGTTCACCGGAGATGACTTTCCCAATACAAAAGTTCACCGGGCATGACTTTCCCAATACAAAAGTTCACCGGGCATGACTTTCCCAATACAAATGTTCACCGGGCATGACTTTCCTAACACAAAAGTTCACCGGACATGACTTTCCCAATACAAAAGTTCACCGGGCATGACTTTCCCAATACAAAAGTTCACCGGGCATGACTTTGCTAATACAAAAGTTCACCGGAGATGGCTTTCCCAATACAAAAGTTCACCGGGCATGACTTTCCCAATACAAAAGTTCACCGGGCATGACTTTCCCAATACAAAAGTTCACCGGGCATGACTTTCCCAATACAAAAGTTCACCGGAGATGACTTTCCCAATACAAAAGTTCACCGGGCATGACTTTCCCAATACAAAAGTTCACCGGAGATGACTTTTCCCATACAAAAGTTCACCGGAGATGACTTTCCCAATACAAAAGTTCACCGGGCATGACTTTCCCAATACAAAAGTTCACCGGGCATGACTTTCCCATACAAAAGTTCACCGGAGATGACTTTCCCAATACAAAAGTTCACCGGGCATGACTTTCCCAATACAAAAGTTCACCGGAGATGACTTTCCCAATACAAAAGTTCACCGGGCATGACTTTCCCAATACAAAAGTTCACCGGGCATGGCTTTCCCAATACAAAAGTTCACCGGGCATGACTTTTCCCATACAAAAGTTCACCGGACATGACTTTCCCAATACAAAAGTTCACCGGGCATGACTTTCCCAATACAAAAGTTCACCGGGCATGAATTTCCCAATACAAAAGTTCACCGGGCATGACTTTCCCAATACAAAAGTTCACCGGAGATGACTTTCTCAATACAAAAGTTCACCGGGCATGACTTTCCCAATACAAAAGTTCACCGGAGATGACTTTCCCAATACAAAAGTTCACCGGAGATGACTTTCTCAATACAAAAGTTCACCGGGCATGACTTTTCCCATACAAAAGTTCACCGGAGATGACTTTCCCAATACAAAAGTTCACCGGGCATGACTTTCCCAATACAAAAGTTCACCGGGCATGAATTTCCCAATACAAAAGTTCACCGGGCATGACTTTCCCAATACAAAAGTTCACCGGAGATGACTTTCTCAATACAAAAGTTCACCGGGCATGACTTTCCCAATACAAAAGTTCACCGGAGATGATTTTCCCAATACAAAAGTTCACCGGAGATGACTTTCTCAATACAAAAGTTCACCGGGCATGACTTTTCCCATACAAAAGTTCACCGGAGATGACTTTCCCAATACAAAAGTTCACCGGGCATGACTTTCCCAATACAAAAGTTCACCGGGCATGAATTTCCCAATACAAAAGTTCACCGGGCATGACTTTCCCAATACAAAAGTTCACCGGGCATGACTTTCCCAATACAAAAGTTCACCGGAGATGACTTTCCCAATACAAAAGTTCACCGGGCATGACTTTCCCAATACAAAAGTTCACCAGGCATGACTTTCCCAATACAAAAGTTCACCGGAGATGACTTCTCCAATACAAAAGTTCACCGGGCATGACTTTCCCAATACAAAAGTTCACCGGGCATGACTTTCCCAATACAAAAGTTCACCGGGCATGACTTTCCCAATACAAAAGTTCACCGGAGATGACTTTTCCCATACAAAAGTTCACCGGAGATGACTTTCCCAATACAAAAGTTCACCGGGCATGACTTTCCCAATACAAAAGTTCACCGGAGATGACTTTTCCCATACAAAAGTTCACCGGAGATGACTTTCCCAATACAAAAGTTCACCGGGCATGACTTTCCCAATACAAAAGTTCACCGGGCATGACTTTCTCAATACAAAAGTTCACCGGGCATGACTTCCCCAATACATAAGTTTACCGGAGATGACTTTTCCCATACAAAAGTTCACCGGGCATGACTTTCCCAATACAAAAGTTCACCGGAGATGACTTTCCCAATACAAAAGTTCACCGGGCATGACTTTCCCAATACAAATGTTCACCGGGCATGACTTTCCCAATACAAAAGTTCACCGGGCATGACTTTCCCAATACAAAAGTTCACCGGGCATGACTTTCCCAATTCAAAAGTTCACCGGAGATGACTTTCTCAATACAAAAGTTCACCGGGCATGACTTTTCCCATACAAAAGTTCACCGGAGATGACTTTCCCAATACAAAAGTTCACCGGGCATGACTTTCCGAATACAAATGTTCACCGGGCATGACTTTCCCAATACAAAAGTTCACCGGGCATGACTTCCCAATACAAAAGTTCACCGGGCATGACTTTCTCAATACAAAAGTTCACCGGGCATGACTTTCCCAATACAAAAGTTCACCGGGCATGACTTTCCCAATACAAAAGTTCACCGGAGATGACTTTCTCAATACAAAAGTTCACCGGGCATGACTTTCCCAATACAAAAGTTCACCGGGCATGACTTTCCCAATACAAATGTTCACCGGGCATGACTTTCTCAATACAAAAGTGCACCGGGCATGACTTTCCCAATACAAAAGTTCACCGGAGATGACTTTCCCAATACAAAAGTTCACCGGGCATGACTTTCCCAATACAAAAGTTCACCGGAGATGACTTTTCCCATACAAAAGTTCACCGGAGATGATTTTCCCAATACAAAAGTTCACCGGGCATGACTTTCCCAATACAAAAGTTCACCGGGCATGACTTTCCCATACAAAAGTTCACCGGAGATGACTTTCCCAATACAAAAGTTCACCGGGCATGACTTTCCCAATACAAAAGTTCACCGGAGATGATTTTCCCAATACAAAAGTTCACCGGGCATGACTTTCCCAATACAAAAGTTCACCGGGCATGGCTTTCCCAATACAAAAGTTCACCGGGCATGACTTTTCCCATACAAAAGTTCACCGGACATGACTTTCCCAATACAAAAGTTCACCGGGCATGACTTTCCCAATACAAAAGTTCACCGGGCATGAATTTCCCAATACAAAAGTTCACCGGGCATGACTTTCCCAATACAAAAGTTCACCGGAGATGACTTTCTCAATACAAAAGTTCACCGGGCATGACTTTCCCAATACAAAAGTTCACCGGAGATGACTTTCCCAATACAAAAGTTCACCGGAGATGACTTTCTCAATACAAAAGTTCACCGGGCATGACTTTTCCCATACAAAAGTTCACCGGAGATGACTTTCCCAATACAAAAGTTCACCGGGCATGACTTTCCCAATACAAAAGTTCACCGGGCATGAATTTTCCCAATACAAAAGTTCACCGGGCATGACTTTCCCAATACAAAAGTTCACCGGAGATGACTTTCTCAATACAAAAGTTCACCGGGCATGACTTTCCCAATACAAAAGTTCACCGGAGATGATTTTCCCAATACAAAAGTTCACCGGAGATGACTTTCTCAATACAAAAGTTCACCGGCATGACTTTTCCCATACAAAAGTTCACCGGAGATGACTTTCCCAATACAAAAGTTCACCGGGCATGACTTTCCCAATACAAAAGTTCACCGGACATGAATTTCCCAATACAAAAGTTCACCGGGCATGACTTTCCCAATACAAAAGTTCACCGGGCATGAATTTCCCAATACAAAAGTTCACCGGGCATGACTTTCCCCAATACAAAAGTTCACCGGGCATGACTTTCCCAATACAAAAGTTCACCGGAGATGACTTTCCCAATACAAAAGTTCACCGGGCATGACTTTCCCAATAACAAAAGTTCACCAGGCATGACTTTCCCCAATACAAAAGTTCACCGGAGATGACTTCTCCAATACAAAAGTTCACCGGGCATGACTTTCCCAATACAAAAGTTCACCGGGCATGACTTTCCCAATACAAAAGTTCACCGGGCATGACTTTCCCAATACAAAAGTTCACCGGAGATGACTTTTCCCATACAAAAGTTCACCGGAGATGACTTTCCCAATACAAAGTTCACCGGGCATGACTTTCCCAATACAAAAGTTCACCGGAGATGACTTTTCCCATACAAAAGTTCACCGGAGATGACTTTCCCAATACAAAAGTTCACCGGGCATGACTTTCCCCAATACAAAAGTTCACCGGGCATGACTTTCTCAATACAAAAGTTCACCGGCATGACTTTCCCAATACATAAGTTTACCGGAGATGACTTTTCCCATACAAAAGTTCACCGGGCATGACTTTCCCAAAAAGTTCACCGGGCATGACTTTCCCAATACAAAAGTTCACCGGGCATGACTTTCCCAATACAAAAGTTCACCGGACATGACTTTCCCAATACAAAAGTTCACCGGGCATGACTTTCCCAATACAAAAGTTCACCGGGCATGACTTTCCAATACAAAAGTTCACCGGAGATGACTTTCCCAATACAAAAGTTCACCGGAGATGACTTTCTCCAATACAAAAGTTCACCGGGCATGACTTTCCCAATACAAAAGTTCACCGGGCATGACTTTCCCAATACAAAAGTTCACCGGAGATGACTTTCCAATACAAAAGTTCACCGGGCATGACTTTCCCAATACAAAAGTTCACCGGGCATGACTTTCCCAATACAAAAGTTCACCGGAGATGACTTTCCCAATACAAAAGTTCACCGGGCATGACTTTCCCAATACAAAAGTTCACCGGGCATGACTTTCCCAATACAAAAGTTCACCGGAGATGACTTTCCCAATACAAAAGTTCACCGGGCATGACTTTCCCAATACAAAAGTTCACCGGGCATGACTTTCCCAATACAAAAGTTCACCGGAGATGACTTTCCCAATACAAAAGTTCACCGGGCATGACTTTCCCAATACAAAAGTTCACCGGGCATGACTTTTCCCAATACAAAAGTTCACCGGGCATGACTTTCCCAATACAAAAGTTCACCGGAGATGACTTTCCCAATACAAAAGTTCACCGGGCATGAATTTCCCAATACAAAAGTTCACCGGGCATGACTTTCCCAATACAAAAGTTCACCGGAGATGACTTTCTCAATACAAAAGTTCACCGGGCATGACTTTCCCAATACAAAAGTTCACCGGAGATGACTTTCCCAATACAAAAGTTCACCGGAGATGACTTTCTCAATACAAAAGTTCACCGGGCATGACTTTTCCCATACAAAAGTTCACCGGAGATGACTTTCCCAATACAAAAGTTCACCGGGCATGACTTTCCCAATACAAAAGTTCACCGGGCATGAATTTCCCAATACAAAAGTTCACCGGGCATGACTTTCCCAATACAAAAGTTCACCGGAGATGACTTTCTCAATACAAAAGTTCACCGGGCATGACTTTCCCAATACAAAAGTTCACCGGAGATGATTTTCCCAATACAAAAGTTCACCGGAGATGACTTTCTCAATACAAAAGTTCACCGGCATGACTTTTCCCATACAAAAGTTCACCGGAGATGACTTTCCCAATACAAAAGTTCACCGGGCATGACTTTCCCAATACAAAAGTTCACCGGGCATGAATTTCCCAATACAAAAGTTCACCGGGCATGACTTTCCCAATACAAAAGTTCACCGGGCATGAATTTCCCAATACAAAAGTTCACCGGGCATGACTTTCCCAATACAAAAGTTCACCGGGCATGACTTTCCCAATACAAAAGTTCACCGGAGATGACTTTCCCAATACAAAAGTTCACCGGGCATGACTTTCCCAATACAAAAGTTCACCAGGCATGACTTTCCCAATACAAAAGTTCACCGGAGATGACTTCTCCAATACAAAAGTTCACCGGGCATGACTTTCCCAATACAAAAGTTCACCGGGCATGACTTTCCCAATACAAAAGTTCACCGGGCATGACTTTCCCAATACAAAAGTTCACCGGAGATGACTTTTCCCATACAAAAGTTCACCGGAGATGACTTTCCCAATACAAAAGTTCACCGGGCATGACTTTCCCAATACAAAAGTTCACCGGAGATGACTTTTCCCATACAAAAGTTCACCGGAGATGACTTTCCCAATACAAAAGTTCACCGGGCATGACTTTCCCAATACAAAAGTTCACCGGGCATGACTTTCTCAATACAAAAGTTCACCGGGCATGACTTCCCCAATACATAAGTTTACCGGAGATGACTTTTCCCATACAAAAGTTCACCGGGCATGACTTTCCCAATACAAAAGTTCACCGGAGATGACTTTCCCAATACAAAAGTTCACCGGGCATGACTTTCCCAATACAAATGTTCACCGGGCATGACTTTCCCAATACAAAAGTTCACCGGGCATGACTTTCCCAATACAAAAGTTCACCGGGCATGACTTTCCCAATTCAAAAGTTCACCGGAGATGACTTTCTCAATACAAAAGTTCACCGGGCATGACTTTTCCCATACAAAAGTTCACCGGAGATGACTTTCCCAATACAAAAGTTCACCGGGCATGACTTTCCGAATACAAATGTTCACCGGGCATGACTTTCCCAATACAAAAGTTCACCGGGCATGACTTTCCCAATACAAAAGTTCACCGGGCATGACTTTCTCAATACAAATGTTCACCGGGCATGACTTTCCCAATACAAAAGTTCACCGGGCATGACTTTCCCAATACAAAAGTTCACCGGAGATGACTTTCTCAATACAAAAGTTCACCGGGCATGACTTTCCCAATACAAAAGTTCACCGGGCATGACTTTCCCAATACAAATGTTCACCGGAGATGACTTTCTCAATACAAAAGTTCACCGGGCATGACTTTCCCAATACAAAAGTTCACCGGAGATGACTTTTCCCATACAAAAGTTCACCGGAGATGATTTTCCCAATACAAAAGTTCACCGGGCATGACTTTCCCAATACAAAAGTTCACCGGGCATGACTTTCCCATACAAAAGTTCACCGGAGATGACTTTCCCAATACAAAAGTTCACCGGGCATGACTTTCCCAATACAAAAGTTCACCGGAGATGATTTTCCCAATACAAAAGTTCACCGGGCATGACTTTCCCAATACAAAAGTTCACCGGGCATGGCTTTCCCAATACAAAAGTTCACCGGGCATGACTTTTCCCATACAAAAGTTCACCGGACATGACTTTCCCAATACAAAAGTTCACCGGGCATGACTTTCCCAATACAAAAGTTCACCGGGCATGAATTTCCCAATACAAAAGTTCACCGGGCATGACTTTCCCAATACAAAAGTTCACCGGAGATGACTTTCTCAATACAAAAGTTCACCGGGCATGACTTTCCCAATACAAAAGTTCACCGGAGATGACTTTCCCAATACAAAAGTTCACCGGAGATGACTTTCTCAATACAAAAGTTCACCGGGCATGACTTTTCCCATACAAAAGTTCACCGGAGATGACTTTCCCAATACAAAAGTTCACCGGGCATGACTTTCCCAATACAAAAGTTCACCGGGCATGAATTTCCCAATACAAAAGTTCACCGGGCATGACTTTCCCAATACAAAAGTTCACCGGAGATGAATTCTCAATACAAAAGTTCACCGGGCATGACTTTCCCAATACAAAAGTTCACCGGAGATGATTTTCCCAATACAAAAGTTCACCGGAGATGACTTTCTCAATACAAAAGTTCACCGGGCATGACTTTTCCCATACAAAAGTTCACCGGAGATGACTTTCCCAATACAAAAGTTCACCGGGCATGACTTTCCCAATACAAAAGTTCACCGGACATGAATTTCCCAATACAAAAGTTCACCGGGCATGACTTTCCCAATACAAAAGTTCACCGGGCATGAATTTCCCAATACAAAAGTTCACCGGGCATGACTTTCCCAATACAAAAGTTCACCGGGCATGACTTTCCCAATACAAAAGTTCACCGGAGAGGACTTTCCCAATACAAAAGTTCACCGGGCATGACTTTCCCAATACAAAAGTTCACCAGGCATGACTTTCCCAATACAAAAGTTCACCGGAGATGACTTCTCCAATACAAAAGTTCACCGGGCATGACTTTCCCAATACAAAAGTTCACCGGGCATGACTTTCCCAATACAAAAGTTCACCGGGCATGACTTTCCCAATACAAAAGTTCACCGGAGATGACTTTTCCCATACAAAAGTTCACCGGAGATGACTTTCCCAATACAAAAGTTCACCGGGCATGACTTTCCCAATACAAAAGTTCACCGGAGATGACTTTTCCCATACAAAAGTTCACCGGAGATGACTTTCCCAATACAAAAGTTCACCGGGCATGACTTTCCCAATACAAAAGTTCACCGGGCATGACTTTCTCAATACAAAAGTTCACCGGGCATGACTTTCCCAATACATAAGTTTACCGGAGATGACTTTTCCCATACAAAAGTTCACCGGGCATGACTTTCCCAATACAAAAGTTCACCGGAGATGACTTTCCCAATACAAAAGTTCACCGGGCATGACTTTCCCAATACAAATGTTCACCGGGCATGACTTTCCCAATACAAAAGTTCACCGGGCATGACTTTCCCAATACAAAAGTTCACCGGGCATGACTTTCCCAATTCAAAAGTTCACCGGAGATGACTTTCTCAATACAAAAGTTCACCGGGCATGACTTTTCCCATACAAAAGTTCACCGGAGATGACTTTCCCAATACAAAAGTTCACCGGGCATGACTTTCCGAATACAAATGTTCACCGGGCATGACTTTCCCAATACAAAAGTTCACCGGGCATGACTTTCCCAATACAAAAGTTCACCGGGCATGACTTTCCCAATACAAAAGTTCACCGGAGATGACTTTCTCAATACAAAAGTTCACCGGGCATGACTTTCCCAATACAAAAGTTCACCGGGCATGACTTTCCCAATACAAAAGTTCACCGGGCATGACTTTCCCAATACAAAAGTTCACCGGGCATGACTTTCTCAATACAAAAGTTCACCGGGCATGACTTTCCCAATACAAAAGTTCACCGGGCATGACTTTCCCAATACAAAAGTTCACCGGGCATGACTTTCCCAATACAAAAGTTCACCGGAGATGACTTTCCCAATACAAAAGTTCACCGGGCATGACTTTCCCAATACAAAAGTTCACCGGGCATGACTTTCTCAATACAAAAGTTCACCGGGCATGACTTTCCCAATACAAAAGTTCACCGGAGATGACTTTCCCAATACAAAAGTTCACCGGGCATGACTTTCCCAATACAAAAGTTCACCGGGCATGACTTTCCCAATACAAAAGTTCACCGGAGATGACTTTCCCAATACAAAAGTTCACCGGGCATGACTTTCCCAATACAAAAGTTCACCGGGCATGACTTTCTCAATACAAAAGTTCACCGGGCATGACTTTCCCAATACAAAAGTTCACCGGAGATGACTTTCTCAATACAAAAGTTCACCGGGCATGACTTTCCCAATACAAAAGTTCACCGGGCATGACTTTCCCAATACAAAAGTTCACCGGAGATGACTTTCCCAATACAAAAGTTCACCGGGCATGAATTTCCCAATACAAATGTTCACCGGGCATGACTTTGCCAATACAAAAGTTCACCGGAGATGACTTTCCCAATACAAAAGTTCACCGGGCATGACTTTCTCAATACAAAAGTTCACCGGGCATGACTTTCCCAATACAAAAGTTCACCGGAGATGACTTTCCCAATACAAAAGTTCACCGGGCATGACTTTCCCAATACAAAAGTTCACCGGGCATGACTTTCCCAATACGAAAGTTCACCGGAGATGACTTTACCAATACAAAAGTTCACCGGGCATGACTTTCCCAATACAAAAGTTCACCGGGCATGACTTTCCCAATACAAAAGTTCACCGGGCATGACTTTCCCAATACAAAAGTTCACCGGGCATGACTTTCCCAATACAAAAGTTCACCGGGCATGACTTTCCCAATACAAAAGTTCACCGGGCATGACTTTGCCAATACAAAAGTTCACCGGAGATGGCTTTCCCAATACAAAAGTTCACCGGGCATGACTTTCCCAATACAAAAGTTCACCGGGCATGACTTTCCCAATACAAAAGTTCACCGGGCATGACTTTCCCAATACAAAAGTTCGCCGGGCATGACTTTCCCAATACAAAAATTCACCGGAGATGACTTTCCCAATACAAAAGTTCACCGGGCATGACTTTCCCAATACAAAAGTTCACCGGGCATGACTTTCTCAATACAAAAGTTCACCGGGCATGACTTTCCCAATACGAAAGTTCACCGGAGATGACTTTCCCAATACAAAAGTTCACCGGGCATGACTTTCCCAATACAAAAGTTCACCGGGCATGACTTTCCCAATACAAATGTTCACCGGGCATGACTTTCCCAATACAAAAGTTCACCGGAGATGACTTTCCCAATACAAAAGTTCACCGGAGATGACTTTCCCAATACAAAAGTTCACCGGGCATGACTTTCTCAATACAAAAGTTCACCGGGCATGACTTTCCCAATACGAAAGTTCACCGGAGATGACTTTCCCAATACAAAAGTTCACCGGGCATGACTTTCCCAATACAAAAGTTCACCGGGCATGACTTTCCCAATACAAATGTTCACCGGGCATGACTTTCCCAACACAAAAGTTCACCGGACATGACTTTCCCAATACAAAAGTTCACCGGGCATGACTTTCCCAATACAAAAGTTCACCGGGCATGACTTTGCTAATACAAAAGTTCACCGGAGATGGCTTTCCCAATACAAAAGTTCACCGGGCATGACTTTCCCAATACAAAAGTTCACCGGGCATGACTTTCCCAATACAAAAGTTCACCGGGCATGACTTTCCCAATACAAAAGTTCACCGGGCATGACTTTGCTAATACAAAAGTTCACCGGAGATGGCTTTCCCAATACAAAAGTTCACCGGGCATGACTTTCCCAATACAAAAGTTCACCGGGCATGACTTTCCCAATACAAAAGTTCACCGGGCATGACTTTCCCAATACAAAAGTTCACCGGGCATGACTTTCCCAATACAAAAGTTCACCGGAGATGACTTTCCCAATACAAAAGTTCACCGGGCATGACTTTCCCAATACAAAAGTTCACCGGGCATGACTTTCCCAATACAAAAGTTCACCGGGCATGACTTTCCCAATACAAAAGTTCACCGGAGATGACTTTCCCAATACAAAAGTTCACCGGGCATGACTTTCCCAATACAAAAGTTCACCGGAGATGACTTTTCCCATACAAAAGTTCACCGGAGATGACTTTCCCAATACAAAAGTTCACCGGGCATGACTTTCCCAATACAAAAGTTCACCGGGCATGACTTTCCCATACAAAAGTTCACAAAAGTTCACCGGAGATGACTTTCCCAATACAAAAGTTCACCGGGCATGACTTTCCCAATACAAAAGTTCACCGGAGATGACTTTCCCAATACAAAAGTTCACCGGGCATGACTTTCCCAATACAAAAGTTCACCGGGCATGGCTTTCCCAATACAAAAGTTCACCGGGCATGACTTTCCCAATACAAAAGTTCACCGGGCATGACTTTCCCAATACAAAAGATCACCGGGCATGACTTTTCCCATACAAAAGTTCACCGGAGATGACTTTCCCAATACAAAAGTTCACCGGGCATGACTTTCCCAATACAAAAGTTCACCGGAGATGACTTTTCCCATACAAAAGTTCACCGGAGATGACTTTCCCAATACAAAAGTTCACCGGGCATGACTTTTCCCATACAAAAGTTCACCGGAGATGACTTTCCCAATACAAAAGTTCACCGAGCATGACTTTCCCAATACAAAAGTTCACCGGGCATGAATTTCCCAATACAAAAGTTCACCGGGCATGACTTTCCCAATACAAAAGTTCACCGGAGATGACTTTCTCAATACAAAAGTTCACCGGGCATGACTTTCCAATACAAAAGTTCACCGGAGATGACTTTCCCAATACAAAAGTTCACCGGAGATGACTTTCTCAATACAAAAGTTCACCGGGCATGACTTTTCCCATACAAAAGTTCACCGGAGATGACTTTCCCAATACAAAAGTTCACCGGACATGACTTTCCCAATACAAAAGTTCACCGGGCATGAATTTCCCAATACAAAAGTTCACCGGGCATGACTTTCCCAATACAAAAGTTCACCGGAGATGACTTTCTCAATACAAAAGTTCACCGGGCATGACTTTCCCAATACAAAAGTTCACCGGAGATGACTTTCCCAATACAAAAGTTCACCGGAGATGACTTTCTCAATACAAAAGTTCACCGGGCATGACTTTTCCCATAAAAAGTTCACCGGAGATGACTTTCCCAATACAAAAGTTCACCGGGCATGACTTTCCCAATACAAAAGTTCACCGGGCATGACTTTCCCAATACAAAAGTTCACCGGAGATGACTTTCCCAATACAAAAGTTCACCGGAGATGACTTTCTCAATACAAAAGTTCACCGGGCATGACTTTTCCCATACAAAAGTTCACCGGAGATGACTTTCCCATACAAAAGTTCACCGGGCATGACTTTCCCAATACAAAAGTTCACCGGGCATGACTTTCCCAATACAAAAGTTCACCGGAGATGACTTTCTCAATACAAAAGTTCACCGGCATGACTTTCCCAATACAAAAGTTCACCGGAGATGACTTTCCCCAATACAAAAGTTCACCGGAGATGACTTTCCCAATACAAAAGTTCACCGGAGATGACTTTCTCAATACAAAAGTTCACCGGGCATGACTTTTCCCATACAAAAGTTCACCGGAGATGACTTTCCCAATACAAAAGTTCACCGGAGATGACTTTCTCAATACAAAAGTTCACCGGGCATGACTTTCCCAATACAAAAGTTCACCGCAGATGACTTTCCCAATACAAAAGTTCACCGGAGATGACTTTCTCAATACAAAAGTTCACCGGGCATGACTTTTCCCATACAAAAGTTCACCGGAGATGACTTTCCCAATACAAAAGTTCACCGGGCATGACTTTCCCAATACAAAAGTTCACCGGGCATGACTTTCCCAATACAAAAGTTCACCGGAGATGACTTTCTCAATACAAAAGTTCACCGGGCATGACTTTCCCAATACAAAAGTTCACCGGAGATGACTTTCCCAATACAAAAGTTCACCGGAGATGACTTTCTCAATACAAAAGTTCACCGGGCATGACTTTCCCAATACAAAAGTTCACCGGTCATGAATTTCCCAATACAAAAGTTCACCGGGCATGACTTTCCCAATACAAAAGTTCACCGGAGATGACTTTCTCAATACAAAAGTTCACCGGGCATGACTTTCCCAATACAAAAGTTCACCGGAGATGACTTTCCCAATACAAAAGTTCACCGGAGATGACTTTCTCAATACAAAAGTTCACCGGGCATGACTTTTCCCATGCAAAAGTTCACCGGAGATGACTTTCCCAATACAAAAGTTCACCGGGCATGACTTTCCCAATACAAAAGTTCACCGGGCATGAACTTCCCAATACAAAAGTTCACCGGGCATGACTTTCCCAATACAAAAGTTCACCGGATATGACTTTCCCAATACAAAAGTTCACCGGAGATGACTTTCTCAATACAAAAGTTCACCGGGCATGACTTTTCCCATACAAAAGTTCACCGGAGATGACTTTCCCAATACAAAAGTTCACCGGGCATGACTTTCCCAATACAAAAGTTCACCGGGCATGAATTTCCCAATACAAAAGTTCACCGGGCATGACTTTCCCAATACAAAAGTTCACCGGAGATGACTTTCTCAATACAAAAGTTCACCGGCATGACTTTCCCAATACAAAAGTTCACCGGAGATGACTTTCCCAATACAAAAGTTCACCGGGCATGAATTTCCCAATACAAATGTTCACCGGGCATGACTTTGCCAATACAAAAGTTCACCGGAGATGACTTTCCCAATACAAAAGTTCACCGGACATGACTTTCTCAATACAAAAGTTCACCGGGCATGACTTTCCCAATACAAAAGTTCACCGGAGATGACTTTCCCAATACAAAAGTTCACCGGGCATGACTTTCCCAATACAAAAGTTCACCGGGCATGACTTTCCCAATACGAAAGTTCACCGGAGATGACTTTACCAATACAAAAGTTCACCGGGCATGACTTTCCCAATACAAAAGTTCACCGGGCATGACTTTCCCAATACAAAAGTTCACCGGGCATGACTTTCCCAATACAAAAGTTCACCGGGCATGACTTTCCCAATACAAAAGTTCACGGGGCATGACTTTCCCAATACAAAAGTTCACCGGGCATGACTTTGCCAATACAAAAGTTCACCGGAGATGTCTTTCCCAATACAAAAGTTCACCGGGCATGACTTTCCCAATACAAAAGTTCACCGGGCATGACTTTCCCAATACAAAAGTTCACCGGGCATGACTTTCCCAATACAAAAGTTCACCGGGAAATGACTTTCCCAATACAAAAATTCACCGGAGATGACTTTCCCAATACAAAAGTTCACCGGGCATGACTTTCCCAATACAAAAGTTCACCGGGCATGACTTTCTCAATACAAAAGTTCACCGGGCATGACTTTCCCAATACGAAAGTTCACCGGAGATGACTTTCCCAATACAAAAGTTCACCGGGCATGACTTTCCCAATACAAAAGTTCACCGGGCATGACTTTCCCAATACAAATGTTCACCGGGCATGACTTTCCCAATACAAAAGTTCACCGGAGATGACTTTCCCAATACAAAAGTTCACCGGAGATGACTTTCCCAATACAAAAGTTCACCGGGCATGACTTTCTCAATACAAAAGTTCACCGGGCATGACTCTCCCAATACGAAAGTTCACCGGAGATGACTTTCCAATACAAAAGTTCACCGGCATGACTTTCCCAATACAAAAGTTCACCGGGCATGACTTTCCCAATACAAATGTTCACCGGGCATGACTTTCCCAACACAAAAGTTCACCGGACATGACTTTCCCAATACAAAAAGTTCACCGGGCATGACTTTCCAATACAAAAGTTCACCGGGCATGACTTTGCTAATACAAAAGTTCACCGGAGATGGCTTTCCCAATACAAAAGTTCACCGGGCATGACTTTTCCAATACAAAAGTTCACCGGGCATGACTTTCCCAATACAAAAGTTCACCGGGCATGACTTTCCCAATACAAAAGTTCACCGGGCATGACTTTCCCAATACAAAAGTTCACCGGAGATGACTTTCCCAATACAAAAGTTCACCGGGCATGACTTTCCCAATACAAAAGTTCACCGGGCATGACTTTCCCAGTTCACTGGAGATGACTTTCTCAATACAAAAGTTCACCGGGCATGACTTTCCCAATACAAAAGTTCACCGGGCATGACTTTCCCAATACAAAAGTTCACCGGAGATGACTTTCTCAATACAAAAGTTCACCGGGTATGACTTTCCCAATACAAAAGTTCACCGGGCATGACTTTCCCAATACAAAAGTTCACCGGGCATGAATTTCCCAATACAAATGTTCACCGGGCATGACTTTGCCAATACAAAAGTTCACCGGAGATGACTTTCCCAATACAAAAGTTCACCGGGCATGACTTTCTCAATACGAAAGTTCACCGGGCATGACTTTCCCAATACAAAAGTTCACCGGAGATGACTTTCCCAATACAAAAGTTCACCGGGCATGACTTTCCCAATACAAAAGTTCACCGGGCATGACTTTCCCAATACAAAAGTTCACCGGGCATGACTTTCCCAATACAAAAGTTCACCGGGCATGACTTTCCCAATACAAAAGTTCACCGGGCATGACTTTCCCAATACAAAAGTTCACCGGGCATGACTTTCTCAATACAAAAGTTCACCGGGCATGACTTTCCCAATACAAAAGTTCACCGGAGATGACTTTCTTAATACAAAAGTTCACCGGGCATGACTTTCCAATACAAAAGTTCACCGGAGATGACTTTCCCAATACAAAAGTTCACCGGGCATGAATTTCCCAATACAAATGTTCACCGGGCATGACTTTGCCAATACAAAAGTTCACCGGAGATGACTTTCCCAATACAAAAGTTCACCAGGCATGACTTTCTCAATACAAAAGTTCACCGGGCATGACTTTCCCAATACAAAAGTTCACCGGAGATGACTTTCCCAATACAAAAGTTCACCGGGCATGACTTTCCCAATACAAAAGTTCACCGGGCATGACTTTCCCAATACGAAAGTTCACCGGAGATGACTTTACCAATACAAAAGTTCACCGGGCATGACTTTCCCAATACAAAAGTTCACCGGGCATGACTTTCCCAATACAAAAGTTCACCGGGCATGACTTTCCCAATACAAAAGTTCACCGGGCATGACTTTCCCAATACAAAAGTTCACCGGGCATGACTTTCCCAATACAAAAGTTCACCGGGCATGACTTTGCCAATACAAAAGTTCACCGGAGATGGCTTTCCCAATACAAAAGTTCACCGGGCATGACTTTCCCAATACAAAAGTTCACCGGGCATGACTTTCCCAATACAAAAGTTCACCGGGCATGACTTTCCCAATACAAAAGTTCGCCGGGCATGACTTTCCCAATACAAAAATTCACCGGAGATGACTTTCCCAATACAAAAGTTCACCGGGCATGACTTTCCCAATACAAAAGTTCACCGGGCATGACTTTCTCAATACAAAAGTTCACCGGGCATGACTTTCCCAATACGAAAGTTCACCGGAGATGACTTTCCCAATACAAAAGTTCACCGGGCATGACTTTCCCAATACAAAAGTTCACCGGGCATGACTTTCCCAATACAAATGTTCACCGGGCATGACTTTCCCAATACAAAAGTTCACCGGAGATGACTTTCCCAATACAAAAGTTTACCGGAGATGACTTTCCCAATACAAAAGTTCACCGGGCACGACTTTCTCAATACAAAAGTTCACCGGGCATGACTTTCCCAATACGAAAGTTCACCGGAGATGACTTTCCCAATACAAAAGTTCACCGGGCATGACTTTCCCAATACAAAAGTTCACCGGGCATGACTTTCCCAATACAAATGTTCACCGGGCATGACTTTCCCAACACAAAAGTTCACCGGACATGACTTTCCAAATACAAAAGTTCACCGGGCATGACTTTCCCAATACAAAAGTTCACCGGGCATGACTTTGCTAATACAAAAGTTCACCGGAGATGGCTTTCCCAATACAAAAGTTCACCGGGCATGACTTTCCCAATACAAAAGTTCACCGGGCATGACTTTCCCAATACAAAAGTTCACCGGGCATGACTTTCCCAATACAAAAGTTCACCGGGCATGACTTTCCCAATACAAAAGTTCACCGGAGATGACTTTCCCAATACAAAAGTTCACCGGGCATGACTTTCCCAATACAAAAGTTCACCGGGCATGACTTTCCCAATACAAAAGTTCACCGGGCATGACTTTCCCAATACAAAAGTTCACCGGAGATGACTTTCCCAATACAAAAGTTCACCGGGCATGACTTTCCCAATACAAAAGTTTACCGGAGATGACTTTTCCCATACAAAAGTTCACCGGAGATGACTTTCCCAATACAAAAGTTCACCGGGCATGACTTTCCCAATACAAAAGTTCACCGGGCATGACTTTCCCATACAAAAGTTCACAAAAGTTCACCGGAGATGACTTTCCCAATACAAAAGTTCACCGGGCATGACTTTCCCAATACAAAAGTTCACCGGAGATGACTTTCCCAATACAAAAGTTCACCGGGCATGACTTTCCCAATACAAAAGTTCACCGGGCATGGCTTTCCCAATACAAAAGTTCACCGGGCATGACTTTCCCAATACAAAAGTTCACCGGGCATGACTTTCCCAATACAAAAGATCACCGGGCATGACTTTTCCCATACAAAAGTTCACCGGGCATGACTTTCCCAATACAAATGTTCACCGGGCATGACTTTCCCAATACAAAAGTTCACCGGAGATGACTTTCTCAATACAAAAGTTCACCGGGCATGAATTTCCCAATACAAATGTTCACCGGAGATGACTTTTCCCATACAAATGTTCACCGGAGATGACTTTCCCAATACAAAAGTTCACCGGGCATGACTTTCCCAATACAAAAGTTCACCGGGCATGACTTTCCCAATACAAAAGTTCACCGGGCATGACTTTCCCAATACAAAAGTTCACCGGAGATGACTTTCCCAATACAAAAGTTCACCGGGCATGACTTTCCCAATACAAAAGTTCACCGGAGATGACTTTTCCCATACAAAAGTTCACCGGAGATGACTTTCCCAATACAAAAGTTCACCGGGCATGACTTTTCCCATACAAAAGTTCACCGGAGATGACTTTCCCAATACAAAAGTTCACCGGGCATGACTTTCCCAATACAAAAGTTCACCGGGCATGAATTTCCCAATACAAAAGTTCACCGGGCATGACTTTCCCAATACAAAAGTTCACCGGAGATGACTTTCTCAATACAAAAGTTCACCGGGCATGACTTTCCCAATACAAAAGTTCACCGGAGATGACTTTCCCAATACAAAAGTTCACCGGAGATGACTTTCTCAATACAAAAGTTCACCGGGCATGACTTTTCCCATACAAAAGTTCACCGGAGATGACTTTCCCAATACAAAAGTTCACCGGGCATGACTTTCCCAATACAAAAGTTCACCGGGCATGAATTTCCCAATACAAAAGTTCACCGGGCATGACTTTCCCAATACAAAAGTTCACCGGAGATGACTTTCTCAATACAAAAGTTCACCGGGCATGACTTTCCCAATACAAAAGTTCACCGGAGATGACTTTCCCAATACAAAAGTTCACCGGAGATGACTTTCTCAATACAAAAGTTCACCGGGCATGACTTTTCCCATACAAAAGTTCACCGGAGATGACTTTCCCAATACAAAAGTTCACCGGGCATGACTTTCCCAATACAAAAGTTCACCGGGCATGAATTTCCCAATACAAAAGTTCACCGGGCATGACTTTCCCAATACAAAAGTTCACCGGGCATGAATTTCCCAATACAAAAGTTCACCGGGCATGACTTTCCCAATACAAAAGTTCACCGGAGATGACTTTCCCAATAAAAAAGTTCACCGGGAATGACTTTCCCAATACAAAAGTTCACCAGGCATGACTTTCCCAATACAAAAGTTCACCGGAGATGACTTCTCCAATACAAAAGTTCACCGGGCATGACTTTCCCAATACAAAAGTTCACCGGGCATGACTTTCCCAATACAAAAGTTCACCGGGCATGACTTTCCCAATACAAAAGTTCACCGGAGATGACTTTTCCCATACAAAAGTTCACCGGGCATGACTTTCCCAATACAAAAGTTCACCGGGCATGACTTTCCCCATACAAAAGTTCACCGGGCATGACTTTCCCAATACAAATGTTCACCGGGCATGACTTTCCCAATACAAAAGTTCACCGGGCATGACTTTCCCAATACAAAAGTTCACCGGGCATGACTTTCCCAATACAAAAGTTCACCGGGCATGACTTTCCCAATACAAAAGTTCACCGGAGATGAGTTTTCCCATACAAAAGTTCACCGGAGATGACTTTCCCAATACAAAAGTTCACCGGGCATGACTTTCCCAATACAAAAGTTCACCGGGCATGGCTTTCCCAACACAAAAGTTCACCGGGCATGACTTTCCCAACACAAAAGTTCACCGGGCATGACTTTCCCAATACAAAAGTTCACCGGGCATGACTTTCTCAATACAAAAGTTCACCGGGCATGACTTTCCCAATACAAAAGTTCACCGGGCATGACTTTCCCAATACAAAAGTTCACCGGAGATGACTTTCCGAATACAAAAGTTCACCGGGCATGACTTTCCCAATACAAAAGTTCACCGGTCATGACTTTCCCAATACAAAAGTTCACCGGAGATGACTTTCCCAATACAAAAGTTCACCGGGCATGACTTTTCCAATGCAAAAGTTCACCGGGCATGACTTTGCCAATACAAAAGTTCACCGGGCATGACTTTGCCAATACAAAAGTTCACCGGGCATGAATTTCCCAATACAAATGTTCACCGGGCATGACTTTCCCAATACAAAAGTTCACCGGGCATGACTTTCCCAATACAAAAGTTCACCGGGCATGACTTTCCCAATACAAAAGTTCACCGGGCATGACTTTCCCAATACAAAAGTTCACCGGGCATGACTTTCCCAATACAAAAGTTCACCGGGCATGACTTTCCCAATACAAAAGTTCACCGGGCATGACTTCCCCAATACAAAAGTTCACCGGGCATGACTTTCCCAATACAAAAGTTCACCGGGAATGACTTTCCCAATACAAAAAATCACCGGAGATGACTTTCCCAATACAAAAGTTCACCGGGCATGACTTTCCCAATACAAAAGTTCACCGGAGATGACTTTTCCCATACAAAAGTTCACCGGGCATGACTTTCCCAATACAAATGTTCACCGGGCATGACTTTCCCAATACAAAAGTTCACCGGGCATGACTTTCCCAATACAAAAGTTCACCGGGCATGTCTTTCCCAATACAAAAAATCACCGGAGATGACTTTCCCAATACAAAAGTTCACCGGGCGTGACTTTCCCAATACAAAAGTTCACCGGGCATGACTTTCCCAATACAAAAGTTCACCGGAGATGACTTTCCCAATACAAAAGTTCACCGGGCATGACTTTCCCAATTCAAAAGTTTACCGGAGATGGCTTTTCCCATAAAAAAGTTCACCGGAGATGACTTTCCCAATACAAAAGTTCACCGGGCATGACTTTCCCAATACAAAAGTTCACCGGAGATGACTTTTCCCATACAAAAGTTCACCGGAGATGACTTTCCCAATACAATAGTTCACCGGGCATGACTTTCCCAATACAAAAGTTCACCGGGCATGACTTTCTCAATACAAAAGTTCACCAGGCATGAATTTCCCAATACAAATGTTCACCGGAGATGACTTTTCCCATACAAAAGTTCACCGGAGATGACTTTCCCAATACAAAAGTTCACCGGGCATGACTTTCCCAATACAAAAGTTCACCGCGCATGACTTTCCCAATACAAAAGTTCACCGGGCATGACTTTCCCAATACAAAAGTTCACCGGAGATGACTTTTCCCATACAAAAGTTCACCGGAGATGACTTTCCCAATACAAAAGTTCACCGGGCATGACTTTCCCAATACAAAAGTTCACCGGAGATAACTTTTCCCATACAAAAGTTCACCGGAGATGACTTTCCCAATACAAAAGTTCACCGGGCATGACTTTCCCAATACAAAAGTTCACTGGGCATGACTTTCTCAATACAAAAGTTCACCGGGCATGACTTTCCCAATACAAAAGTTTACCGGAGATGACTTTTCCCATACAAAAGTTAACCGGGCATGACTTTCCCAATACAAAAGTTCACCGGAGATGACTTTCCCAATACAAAAGTTCACCGGGCATGACTTTCCCAATACAAATGTTCACCGGGCATGACTTTCCCAATACAAAAGTTCACCGGGCATGACTTTCCCAATACAAAAGTTCACCGGGCATGACTTTCTCAATACAAAAGTTCACCGGGCATGACTTTCCCAATACAAAAGTTCACCGGAGATGACTTTCCCAATACAAAAGTTCACCGGGCATGACTTTCCCAATACAAAAGTTCACCGGGCATGACTTTCCCAATACAAAAGTTCACCGGGCATGACTTTCCCAATACAAAAGTTCACCGGAGATGACTTTTCCCACACAAAAGTTCACCGGAGATGACTTTCCCAATACAAAAGTTCACCGGGCATGACTTTCCCAATACAAAAGTTCACCGGGCATGACTTTCCCAATACAAAAGTTCACCGGGCATGACTTTCCCAATACATAAGTTCACCGGAGATGACTTTCCCAATACATAAGTTCACCGGAGATGACTTTTCCCATACAAAAGTTCACCGGGCATGACTTTCCCAATACAAAAGTTCACCGGGCATGACTTTCTCAATACAAAAGTTCACCGGGCATGACTTTCCCAATATAAAAGTTTACCGGGCATGACTTTCCCAATACAAAAGTTCACCGGAGATGACTTTCCCAATACAAAAGTTCACCGGGCATGACTTTCCCAATACAAAAGTTCACCGGGCATGATTTCCCAATACAAAAGTTCACCGGAGATGACTTTCCCAATACAAAAGTTCACCGGGCATGACTTTCCCAATACAAAAGTTCACCGGGCATGACTTTGCCAATACAAAAGTTTACCGGGCATGACTTTGCCAATACAAAAGTTCACCGGGCATGAATTTCCCAATACAAATGTTCACCGGGCATGACTTTCCCAATACAAAAGTTCACCGGGCATGACTTTCCCAATACAAAAGTTCACCGGGCATGACTTTCCCAATACAAAAGTTCACCGGGCATGACTTTCCCAATACAAAAGTTCACCGGGCATGACTTTCCCAATACAAAAGTTCACCGGGCATGACTTTCCCAATACAAAAGTTCACCGGGCATGACTTCCCCAATACAAAAGTTCACCGGGCATGACTTTCCCAATACATAAGTTCACCGGAGATGACTTTCCCAATACAAAAGTTCACCGGGCATGACTTTCCCAATACAAAAGTTCACCGGGCATGACTTCCCCAATACAAAAGTTCACCGGGCATGACTTTCCCAATACAAAAAATCACCGGAGATGACTTTCCCAATACAAAAGTTCACCGGGCATGACTTTCCCAATACAAAAGTTCACCGGAGATGACTTTTCCCATACAAAAGTTCACCGGGCATGACTTTCCCAATACAAATGTTCACCGGGCATGACTTTCCCAATACAAAAGTTCACCGGGCATGACTTTCCCAATACAAAAGTTCACCGGGCATGACTTTCCCAATACAAAAAATCACCGGAGATGACTTTCCCAATAAAAAAGTTCACCGGGAATGACTTTCCCAATACAAAAGTTCACCGGGCATGACTTTCCCAATACAAAAGTTCACCGGAGATGACTTTCCCAATACAAAAGTTCACCGGGCATGACTTTCCCAATACAAAAGTTCACCGGAGATGACTTTTCCCATACAAAAGTTCACCGGAGATGACTTTCCCAATACAAAAGTTCACCGGGCATGACTTTCCCAATACAAAAGTTCACCGGAGATGACTTTTCCCATACAAAAGTTCACCGGAGATGACTTTCCCAATACAAAAGTTCACCGGGCATGACTTTCCCAATACAAAAGTTCACCGGGCATGACTTTCTCAATACAAAAGTTCACCGGGCATGGATTTCCCAATACAAATGTTCACCGGAGATGACTTGTCCCATACAAAAGTTCACCGGAGATGACTTTCCCAATACAAAAGTTCACCGGGCATGACTTTCCCAATACAAAAGGGCATGACTTTCCCAATACAAAAGTTCACCGGAGATGACTTTTCCCATACAAAAGTTCACCGGAGATGACTTTCCCAATACAAAAGTTCACCGGGCATGACTTTCCCAATACAAAAGTTCACCGGAGATGACTTTTCCCATACAAAAGTTCACCGGAGATGACTTTCCCAATGCAAAAGTTCACCGGGCATGACTTTCCCAATACAAAAGTTCACCGGGCATGACTTTCTCAATACAAAAGTTCACCGGGCATGACTTTCCCAATACAAAAGTTTACCGGAGATGACTTTTCCCATACAAAAGTTCACCGGGCATGACTTTCCCAATACAAAAGTTCACCGGAGATGACTTTCCCAATACAAAAGTTCACCGGGCATGACTTTCCCAATACAAATGTTCACCGGGCATGACTTTCCCAATACAAAAGTTCGCCGGGAATGACTTTCCCAATACAAAAGTTCACCGGGCATGACTTTCCCAATACAATAGTTCACCGGAGATGACTTTCTCAATACAACAGTTCACCGGGCATGACTTTCCCAATACAAAAGTTCACCGGAGATGACTTTCCCAATACAAAAGTTCACCGGGCATGACTTTCCCAATACAAATGTTCACCGGGCATGACTTTCCCAATACAAAAGTTCACCGGGAATGACTTTCCCAATACAAAAGTTCACCGGGCATGACTTTCCCAATACAATAGTTCACCGGAGATGACTTTCTCAATACAACAGTTCACCGGGCATGACTTTCCCAATACAAAAGTTCACCGGAGATGACTTTCCCAATACAAAAGTTCACCGGAGATGACTTTTCCCATACAAAAGTTCACCGGAGATGACTTTCCCAATACAAAAGTTCACCGGAGATGACTTTTCCCATACAAAAGTTCACCGGAGATGACTTTCCCAATGCAAAAGTTCACCGGGCATGACTTTCCCAATACAAAAGTTCACCGGGCATGACTTTCTCAATACAAAAGTTCACCGGGCATGACTTTCCCAATACAAAAGTTTACCGGAGATGACTTTTCCCATACAAAAGTTCACCGGGCATGACTTTCCCAATACAAAAGTTCACCGGAGATGACTTTCCCAATACAAAAGTTCACCGGGCATGACTTTCCCAATACAAATGTTCACCGGGCATGACTTTCCCAATACAAAAGTTCACCGGGAATGACTTTCCCAATACAAAAGTTCACCGGGCATGACTTTCCCAATACAATAGTTCACCGGAGATGACTTTCTCAATACAACAGTTCACCGGGCATGACTTTCCCAATACAAAAGTTCACCGGAGATGACTTTCCCAATACAAAAGTTCACCGGGCATGACTTTCCCAATACAAAAGTTCACCGGGCATGACTTTCCCAATACAAAAGTTCACCGGGCATGACTTTCCCAATACAAAAGTTCACCGGAGATGACTTTTCCCATACAAAAGTTCACCGGAGATGACTTTCCCAATACAAAAGTTCACCGGGCATGACTTTCCCAATACAAAAGTTCACCGGGCATGACTTTCCCAATACATAAGTTCACCGGAGATGATTTTTCCCATACAAAAGTTCACCGGGCATGACTTTCCCAATACAAAAGTTCACCGGGCATGAATTTCCCAATACAAATGTTCACAGGAGATGACTTTCCCAATACAAAAGTTCACCGGGCATGACTTTCCCAATACAAAAGTTCACCGGGCATGACTTTGCCAATACAAAAGTTCACCGGAGATGGCTTTCCCAATACAAAAGTTCACCGGAGATGACTTTCTCAATACAAAAGTTCACCGGGCATGACTTTCCCAATACAAAAGTTCACCGGAGATGACTCTCCCAATACAAAAGTTCACCGGGCATGACTTTCCCAATACAAAAGTTCACCGGGCATGACTTTGCCAATACAAAAGTTCACCGGAGATGGCTTTCCCAATACAAAAGTTCACCGGGCATGACTTTCCCAATACAAAAGTTCACCGGGCATGACTTTCCCAATACAAAATTTCACCGGAGATGACTTTCCCAATACAAAAGTTCACCGGAGATGACTTTCTCAATACAAAAGTTCACCGGGCATGACTTTTCCAATACAAAAGTTCACCGGGCATGAATTTCCCAATACAAAAGTTCACCGGGCATGACTTTCCCAATACAAAAGTTCACCGGAGATGACTTTCCCAATACAAAAGTTCACCGGGCATGACTTTCCCAATACAAAAGTTCACCGGGCATGACGTTCCCAATACAAAAGTTCACCGGAGATGACTTTCCCAATACAAAAGTTCACCGGGCATGACTTTGCCAATACAAAAGTTCACCGGAGATGACTTTCCCAATACAAAAGTTCACCGGGCATGACTTTCCCAATACAAAAGTTCACCGGGCATGAGTTTCCCAATACAAAAGTTCACCGGTCATGACTTTCTCAATACAAAAGTTCACCGGGCATGACTTTTCCAATACAAAAGTTCACCGGGCATGAATTTCCCAATACAAAAGTTCACCGGGCATGACTTTCCCAATACAAAAGTTCACCGAAGATGACTTTCCCAATACAAAAGTTCACCGGGCATGACTTTCCCAATACAAAAGTTCACCGGGCATGACTTTCCCAATACAAAAGTTCACCGGAGATGACTTTCCCAATACAAAAGTTCACCGGGCATGACTTTGCCAATACAAAAGTTCACCGGAGATGACTTTCCCAATACAAAAGTTCACCGGGCATGACTTTCCCAATACAAAAGTTCACCGGGCATGAGTTTCCCAATACAAAAGTTCACCGGTCATGACTTTCCCAATATAAATGTTCACCGGGCATGCCTTTCCCAATACAAAAGTTCACCGGGCATGACTTTCCCAATACAAAAGTTCACCGGGCATGACTTTCCCAATACAAAAGTTCACCGGGCATGACTTTCCCAATACAAAAGTTCACCGGGCATGACTTTCCCAATACAAAAGTTCACCGGAGATGACTTTCCCAATACAAAAGTTCACCGGGCATGACTTTGCCAATACAAAAGTTCACCGGGCATGACTTTCCCAATACAAAAGTTCACCGGAGATGACTTTCCCAATACAAAAGTTCACCGGGCATGGCTTTCCCAATACAAAAGTTCACCGGGCATGGCTTTCCCAACACAAAAGTTCACCGCGCATGGCTTTCCCAACACAAAAGTTCACCGGGCATGACTTTCTCTATACAAATTTCACCGGGCATGACTTTGCCAATACAAAAGTTCACCGGAGATGGCTTTCCCAATACAAAAGTTCACCGGGCATGACTTTCCCAATACAAAAGTTCACCGGGCATGACTTTCCCAATACAAAAGTTCACCGGAGATGACTTTGCCAATACAAAAGTTCACCGGAGATGACTTTCCCAATACAAAAGTTCACCGGAGATGACTTTCCCAATACAAAAGTTCACCGGGCATGACTTTCCCAATACAAAAGTTCACCGGGCATGACTTTCCCAATACAAAAGTTCACCGGAGATGACTTTCCCAATACAAAAGTTCACCGGGCATGGCTTTCCCAATACAAAAGTTCACCGGGCATGGCTTTCCCAACACAAAAGTTCACCGGGCATGACTTTCCCAATACAAATGTTCACCGGGCATGACTTTCCCAGTACAAAAGTTCACCGGAGATGACTTTCCCAATACAAAAGTTCACCGGGCATGACTTTCCCAATACAAAAGTTCACCGGAGATGACTTTCCCAATACAAAAGTTCACCGGGCATGGCTTTCCCAATACAAAAGTTCACCGGGCATGGCTTTCCCAACACAAAAGTTCACCGGGCATGACTTTCCCAATACAAATGTTCACCGGGCATGACTTTCCCAGTACAAAAGTTCACCGGAGATGACTTTCCCAATACAAAAGTTCACCGGAGATGACTTTCCCAATACAAAAGTTCACCGGGCATGAATTTCCCAATACAAATGTTCACCGGGCATGACTTTGCCAATACAAAAGTTCACCGGAGATGACTTTCCCAATACAAAAGTTCACCGGGCATGACTTTCCCAATACAAAACTTCACCGGAGATGACTTTCCCAATACAAAAGTTCACCGGGCATGACTTTGCCAATACAAAAGTTCACCGGAGATGGCTTTCCCAATACAAAAGTTCACCGGGCATGACTTTCCCAATACAAAAGTTCACCGGAGATGACTTTCCCAATACAAAAGTTCACCGGGCATGACTTTCCCAATACAAAAGTTCACCGGGCATGACTTTCCCAATACAAAAGTTCACCGGAGATGACTTTCCCAATACAAAAGTTCACCGGGCATGGCTTTCCCAATACAAAAGTTCACCGGGCATGGCTTTCCCAACACAAAAGTTCACCGGGCATGACTTTCCCAATACAAATGTTCACCGGGCATGACTTTCCCAGTACAAAAGTTCACCGGAGATGACTTTCCCAATACGAAAGTTCACCGGAGATGACTTTCCCAATACAAAAGTTCACCGGGCATGAATTTCCCAATACAAATGTTCACCGGGCATGACTTTGCCAATACAAAAGTTCACCCGAGATGACTTTCCCAATACAAAAGTTCACCGGGCATGACTTTCCCAATACAAAACTTCACCGGAGATGACTTTCCCAATACAAAAGTTCACCGGGCATGACTTTCCCAATACAAAAGTTCACCGGGCATGACTTTTCCAATACAAAAGTTCGCCCGGCATGACTTTCCCAATACAAAAAATCACCGGAGATGACTTTCCCAATACAAAAGTTCACCGGGCATGACTTTCCCAATACAAAAGTTCAGCGGAGATGACTTTTCCCATACAAAAGTTCACCGGGCATGACTTTCCCAATACAAATGTTCACCGGGCATGACTTTCCCAATACAAAAGTTCACCGGGCATGACTTTCCCAATACAAAACTCCACCGGGCATGACTTTCCCAATACAAAAAATCACCGGAGATGACTTTCCCAATACAAAAGTTCACCGGGCATGACTTTCCCAATACAAAAGTTCACCGGGCATGACTTTCCCAATACAAAAGTTCACCGGAGATGACTTTCCCAATACAAAAGTTCACCGGGCATGACTTTCCCAATACAAAAGTTCACCGGAGATGACTTTTCCCATACAAAAGTTCACCGGAGATGACTTTCCCAATACAAAAGTTCACCGGGCATGACTTTCCCAATACAAAAGTTCACCGGAGATGACTTTTCCCATACAAAAGTTCACCGGAGATGACTTTCCCAATACAAAAGTTCACCGGGCATGACTTTCCCAATACAAAAGTTCACCGGGCATGACTTTCTCAATACAAAAGTTCACCGGGCATGAATTTCCCAATACAAATATTCACCGGAGATGACTTTTCCCATACAAAAGTTCACCGGAGATGACTTTCCCAATACAAAAGTTCACCGGGCATGACTTTCCCAATACAAAGGTTCACCGGGCATGACTTTCCCAATACAAAAAATCACCGGGCATGACTTTCCCAATACAAAAGTTCACCGGAGATGACTTTTCCCATACAAAAGTTCACCGGAGATGACTTTTCCCATACAAAAGTTCACCGGGCATGACTTTCCCAATACAAAAGTTCACCGGAGATGACTTTTCCCATACAAAAATTCACCGGAGATGACTTTCCCAATACAAAAGTTCACCGGGCATGACTTTCCCAATACAAAAGTTCACCGGGCATGACTTTCTCAATACAAAAGTTCACCGGGCATGACTTTCCCAATACAAAAGTTTACCGGAGATGACTTTTCCCATACAAAAGTTCACCGGGCATGACTTTCCCAATACAAAAGTTCAACGGAGATGACTTTCCCAATACAAAAGTTCACCGGGCATGACTTTCCCAATACAAATGTTCACCGGGCATGACTTTCCCAATACAAAAGTTCAACGGGCATGACTTTCCCAATACAAAAGTTCACCGGGCATGACTTTCCCAATACAAAAGTTCACCGGAGATGACTTTCTCAATACAAAAGTTCACCGGGCATGACTTTCCCAATACAAAAGTTCACCGGAGATGACTTTCCCAATACAAAAGTTCACCGGGCATGACTTTCCCAATACAAAAGTTCACCGGGCATGACTTTCGCAATACAAAAGTTCACCGGGCATGACTTTCCCAATACAAAAGTTCACCGGAGATGAGTTTTCCCATACAAAAGTTCACCGGAGATGACTTTCCCAATACAAAAGTTCACCGGGCATGACTTTCCCAATACAAAAGTTCACCGGGCATGACTTTCCCAATACAAAAGTTCACCGGGCATGACTTTCCCAATACATAAGTTCACCGGAGATGACTTTTCCCATACAAAAGTTCACCGGGCATGACTTTCCCAATACAAAAGTTCACCGGGCATGAATTTCCCAATACAAATGTTCACCGGAGATGACTTTCCCAATACAAAAGTTCACCGGGCATGACTTTCCCAATACAAAAGTTCACCGGGCATGACTTTGCCAATACAAAAGTTCACCGGAGATGGCTTTCCCAATACAAAAGTTCACCGGGCATGACTTTCTCAATACAAAAGTTCACCGGGCATGACTTTCCCAATACAAAAGTTACCGGAGATGACTTTCCCAATACAAAAGTTCACCGGGCATGACTTTCCCAATACAAAAGTTCACCGGGCATGACTTTGCCAATACAAAAGTTCACCGGAGATGGCTTTCCCAATACAAAAGTTCACCGGGCATGACTTTCCCAATACAAAAGTTCACCGGGCATGACTTTCCCAATACAAAAGTTCACCGGAGATGACTTTCCCAATACAAAAGTTCACCGGAGATGACTTTCTCAATACAAAAGTTCACCGGGCATGACTTTCCCAATACAAAAGTTCACCGGGCATGACTTTCCCAATACAAAAGTTCACCGGAGATGACTTTCCCAAAACAAAAGTTCACCGGGCATGACTTTGCCAATACAAAAGTTCACCGGAGATGACTTTCCCAATACAAAAGTTCACCGGGCATGACTTTCCCAATACAAAAGTTCACCGGGCATGACTTTCCCAATACAAAAGTTCACCGGAGATGACTTTTCCCATACAAAAGTTCACCGGAGATGACTTTCCCAATACAAAAGTTCACCGGGCATGACTTTGCCAATACAAAAGTTCACCGGAGATGGCTTTCCCAATACAAAAGTTCACCGGGCATGACTTTCTCAATACAAAAGTTCACGGGCATGACTTTCCCAATACAAAAGTTCACCGGGCATGAATTTCCCAATACAAATGTTCACCGGAGATGACTTTCCCAATACAAAAGTTCACCGGGCATGACTTTCCCAATACAAAAGTTCACCGGGCATGACTTTGCCAATACAAAAGTTCACCGGAGATGGCTTTCCCAATACAAAAGTTCACCGGGCATGACTTTCTCAATACAAAAGTTCACGGGCATGACTTTCCCAATACAAAAGTTCACCGGGCATGACTTTCCCAATACAAAAGTTCACCGGAGATGACTTTCCCAATACAAAAGTTCACCGGGCATGGCTTTCCCAACACAAAAGTTCACCGGGCATGGCTTTCCCAACACAAAAGTTCACCGGGCATGGCTTTCCCAACACAAAAGTTCACCGGGCATGACTTTCTCAATACAAAAGTTCACCGGGCATGACTTTGCCAATACAAAAGTTCACCGGAGATGGCTTTCCCAATACAAAAGTTCACCGGGCGTGACTTTCCCAATACAAAAGTTCACCGGGCATGACTTTCCCAATACAAAAGTTCACCGGAGATGACTTTGCCAATACAAAAGATCAGCGGAGATGACTTTCCCAATACAAAAGTTCACCGGAGATGACTTTTCCCATACAAAAGTTCACCGGAGATGACTTTCCCAATACAAAAGTTCACCGGGCATGACTTTCCCAATAAAAAAGTTCACCGGGCATGAATTTCCCAATACAAATGTTCACCGGGCATGACTTTCCCAATACAAAAGTTCACCGGGCATGACTTTCCCAATACAAAAAATCACCGGAGATGACCTTCCCAATACAAAAGTTCACCGGAGATGACTTTCCCAATACAAAAGTTCACCGGGCATGACTTTCCCAATACAAAAGTTCACCGGAGATGACTTTCCCAATACAAAAGTTCACCGGGCATGACTTTCCCAATACAAAAGTTCACCGGGCATGACTTTCCCAATACAAAAGTTCACCGGGCATGACTTTCCCAATAAAAAAGTTCACCGGAGATGACTTTCCCAATACAAAAGTTCGACGGAGATGACTTTCCCAATACAAAAGTTCACCGGGCATGACTTTCCCAATACAAAAGTTCACCGGCATGACTTTCCCAATACAAAAGTTCACCGGGCATGACTTTCCCAATACAAAAGTTCACCGGGCATGACTTTCCCAATACAAAAGTTCACCGGGCATGACTTTCCCAATACAAAAGTTCACCGGGCATGACTTTCTCAATACAAAAGTTCACCGGGCATGACTTTCCCAATACAAAAGTTCACCGGGCATGACTTTCCCAATACAAAAGTTCACCGGGCATGACTTTCCCAATACAAAAGTTCACCGGGCATGACTTTCCCAATACAAAAGTTCACCGGGCATGACTTTCCCAATACAAAAGTTCACCGGGCATGACTTTTCCCATACAAAAGTTCACCGGAGATGACTTTCCCAATACAAAAGTTCACCGGGCATGACTTTCCCAATACAAAAGTTCACCGGGCATGACTTTCCCAATACAAAAGTTCACCGGGCATGACTTTCTCAATACAAAAGTTCACCGGGCATGACTTTCCCAATACAAAAGTTCACCGGGCATGACTTTCCCAATACAAAAGTTCACCGGGCATGACTTTCCCAATACAAAAGTTCACCGGGCATGACTTTCCCAATACAAAAGTTCACCGGGCATGACTTTCTCAATACAAAAGTTCACCGGGCATGACTTTCCCAATACAAAAGTTCACCGGGCATGACTTTCCCAATACAAAAGTTCACCGGGCATGACTTTCCCAATACAAAAGTTCACCGGGCATGACTTTCCCAATACAAAAGTTCACCGGGCATGACTTTCCCAATACAAAAGTTCACCGGGCATGACTTTTCCCATACAAAAGTTCACCGGAGATGACTTTCCCAATACAAAAGTTCACCGGGCATGACTTTCCCAATACAAAAGTTCACCGGGCATGACTTTCCTAATACAAAAGTTCACCGGGCATGACTTTCCCAATACAAAAGTTCACCGGGCATGACTTTCCCAATACAAAAGTTCACCGGGCATGACTTTCCCAATACAAAAGTTCACCGGGCATGACTTTCCCAATAAAAAAGTTCACCGGGCATGACTTTCCAATACAAAAGTTCACCGGGCATGACTTTCCCAATACAAAAGTTCACCGGGCATGACTTTCCCAATACAAAAGTTCACCGGGCATGACTTTCCCAATACAAAAGTTCACCGGGCATGAATTTCCCAATACAAAAGTTCACCGGGCATGACTTTCCCAATACAAAAGTTCACCGGAGATGACTTTCCCAATACAAAAGTTCACCGGGCATGAATTTCCCAATACAAAAGTTCACCGGGCATGACTTTCCCAATACAAAAGTTCACCGGAGATGACTTTCCCAATACAAAAGTTCACCGGGCATGACTTTCCCAATACAAAAGTTCACCGGGCATGACTTTCCCAATATAAATGTTCACCGGGCATGACTTTCCTAATACAAAAGTTCACCGGGCATGACTTTCCCAATACAAAAGTTCACCGGGCATGACTTTCCCAATACAAAAGTTCACCGGAGATGACTTTCCCAATACAAAAGTTCATCGGGCATGACTTTCCCAATACAAAAGTTCACCGGAGATGACTTTCCCAATACAAAAGTTCACCGGGCACGACTTTCCCAATACAAAAGTTCACCGGAGATGACTTTCCCAATACAAAAAATCACCGGAGATGACTTTCCCAATACAAAACTTCACCGGCATGACTTTCCCAATACAAAAGTTCACCGGGCATGACTTCCCCAATACAAAAGTTCACCGGGCATGACTTTCCCAATACAAAAGTTCACCGGCATGACTTTCCAATACAAAAGTTCACCGGAGATGACTTTCCCAATACAAAAAATCACCGGAGATGACTTTCCCAATACAAAAGTTCACCGGGCATGACTTTCCCAATACAAAAGTTCACCGGGCATGACTTTCCCAATACAAAAGTTCACCGGGCATGACTTTCCCAATACGAAAGATCACCGGGCATGACTTTCCCAATACAAAAGTTCACCGGGCATGACTTTCCCAATACAAAAGTTCACCGGGCATGACTTTCCCAATACAAAAGTTCACCGGGCATGACTTTCCCAATATAAAAGTTCACCGGAGATGACTTTTCCCATACAAAAGTTCACCGGAGATGACTTTCCCAATATAAAAGTTCACCGGGCATGACTTTCCCAATACAAAAGTTCACCGGGCATGACTTTCCCAATAAAAAAGTTCACCGGGCATGAATTTCCCAATACAAATGTTCACCGGGCATGACTTTCCCAATACAAAAGTTCAACGGGCATGACTTTCCCAATACAAAAAATCACCGGAGATGACCTTCCCAATACAAAAGTTCACCGGAGATGACTTTCCCAATACAAAAGTTCACCGGGCATGACTTTCCCAATACAAAAGTTCACCGGAGATGACTTTCCCAATACAAAAGTTCACCGGGCATGACTTTCCCAATACAAAAGTTCACCGGGCATGACTTTCCCAATACAAAAGTTCACCGGGCATGACTTTCCCAATACAAAAGTTCACCGGAGATGACTTTCCCAATACAAAAGTTCGACGGAGATGACTTTCCCAATACAAAAGTTCACCGGGCATGACTTTCCCAATACAACAGTTCACCGGGCATGACTTTCCCAATACAAAAGTTCACCGGGCATGACTTTCCCAATACAAAAGTTCACCGGGCATGACTTTCCCAATACAAAAGTTCACCGGCATGACTTTCGCAATACAAAAGTTCACCGGAGATGACTTTCTCAATACACAAGTTCACCGGGCATGACTTTCCCAATACAAAAGTTCACCGGGCATGACTTTCCCAATACAAAAGTTCACCGGGCATGACTTTCCCAATACAAAAGTTCACCGGGCATGACTTTCCCAATACAAAAGTTCACCGGGCATGACTTTCCCAATACAAAAGTTCACCGGGCATGACTTTCCCAATACAAAAGTTCACCGGGCATGACTTTTCCCATACAAAAGTTCACCGGAGATGACTTTCCCAATACAAAAGTTCACCGGGCATGACTTTCCCAATACAAAAGTTCACCGGGCATGAATTTCCCAATACAAAAGTTCACCGGGCATGACTTTCCCAATACAAAAGTTCACCGGGCATGACTTTGCCAATACAAAAGTTCACCGGAGATGACTTTCCCAATACAAAAGTTCACCGGGCATGACTTTCCCAATACAAAAGTTCACCGGGCATGACTTTCCCAATATAAATGTTCACCGGGCATGACTTTCCCAATACAAAAGTTCACCGGGCATGACTTTCCCAATACAAAAGTTCACCGGGCATGACTTTCCCAATACAAAAGTTCATCGGGCATGACTTTCCCAATACAAAAGTTCACCGGAGATGACTTTCCCAATACAAAAGTTCACCGGGCATGACTTTCCCAATACAAAAGTTCACCGGAGATGACTTTCCCAATACAAAAAATCACCGGAGATGACTTTCCCAATACAAAACTTCACCGGGCATGACTTTCCCAATACAAAACTTCACCGGGCATGACTTTCCCAATACAAAAGTTCACCGGGCATGACTTCCCCAATACAAAAGTTCACCGGGCATGACTTTCCCAATACAAAAGTTCACCGGGCATGACTTTCCCAATACAAAAGTTCACCGGTGATGACTTTCCCAATACAAAAAATCACCGGAGATGACTTTTGTAGTATAACAATGTAGCGTAAATACAATGTCACACAGTGCCAACAAGAATATTTAATAAATGAAAGAATATTTTCATAACAAACCACCAACGACGAATTATGCTCACGCCTGCACTTTATTCCATATGAACGCCAAGCCATTCATAATGTAAGCGTGCTGTTGTTGTTGTTATTCTCGGGCTAATGCACTGTTTTGGTTTTTCGATTGTTGTGACACATACTTCTCCCCTCTTTTCGTTTCTCTCTTAGTTTGTAAGACTTAGCATGTAAGAAGTTTTCTACATGTCAAATAGAGTAAGAGTAAATGTCAACCATATGTTTAAGCGGGAATTCCTCGATCTTGCTGACTATGAAGAAATTGTGTATAAAATCGATGGAATTCCCAATATTCAATCAGTTATTGAACAACCAACAATTAAAGAACAACAGGCTCACCCATAGCCCTGAATAGAAATTCAAAAGTTGTTTTATTGTGTTTATACTTTCCCAATACAAAAGTTCACCGGGCCATGACTTTCCCAATACAAAAGTTCACCGGGCATGACTTTCCCAATACAAAAGTTCACCGGGCATGACTTTCCCAATACGAAAGATCACCGGGCATGACTTTCCCAATACAAAAGTTCACCGGGCATGACTTTTCCAATACAAAAGTTCACCGGGCATGACTTTCCCAATACAAAAGTTCACCGGAGATGACTTTTCCCATACAAAAGTTCACCGGAGATGACTTTCCCAATATAAAAGTTCACCGGGCATGACTTTCCCAATACAAAAGTTCACCGGGCATGACTTTCCCAATACAAAAGTTCACCGGCATGACTTTCCCAATACAAAAGTTCACCGAGCATGACTTTCCCAATACAAAAGTTCACCGGGCATGACTTTCTCAATACAAAAGTTCACCGGGCATGACTTTCCCAATACAAAAGTTCACCGGAGATGACTTTCCCAATACAAAATTCCACCGGAGATGACTTTCCCAATACAAAAGTTCACCGGACATGAATTTCCCAATACAAATGTTCATCGGAGATGACTTTCCCAATACAAAAGTTCACCGGAGATAACTTTCCCAATACAAAAGTTCACCGGGCATGACTTTGCCAATACAAAAGTTCACGGGAGATGACTTTCCCAATACAAAAGTTCACCGGGCATGACTTTCCCAATACAAAAGTTCACCGGGCATGACTTTCCCAATACAAAAGTTCACCGGAGATGACTTTCCCAATACAAAAGTTCACCGGGCATGACTTTCCCAATACAAAAGTTCACCGGAGATGACTTCCCCAATACAAAAGTTCACCGGAGATGACTTTTCCAATACAAAAGTTCACCGGGCATGACTTTCCCAATACAAAAGTTCACCGGGCATGACTTTCCCAATACAAAAGTTCACCGGAGATGACTTTCCCAATACAAAAGTTCACCGGGCATGACTTTCCCAATACAAAAGTCACCGGGCATGACTTTCCCAATACAAAAGTTCACCGGGCATGACTTTCCCAATACAAAAGTTCACCGGAGATGACTTTCTCTATACAAAAGTTCACCGGGCATGGCTTTCCCAACACAAAAGTTCACCGGGCATGACTTTCCCAATACAAAAGTTCACCGGGCATGACTTTCCCAATACAAAAGTTCACCGGAGATGACTTTCCCAATACAAAAGTTCACCGGGCATGACTTTCCCAATACAAAAGTTCACCGGGCATGACTTTCCCAATACGAAAGTTCACCGGGCATGACTTTCCCAATACAAAAGTTCACCGGGCATGACTTTCCCAATACAAAAGTTCACCGGGCATGACTTTCCCAATACAAAAGTTCACCGGGCATGACTTTCCCAATACAAAAGTTCACCGGGCATGACTTTCCCAATACAAAAGTTCACCGGGCATGACTTTCCCAATACAAATGTTCACCGGGCATGACTTTCCCAATACAAAAGTTCACCGGAGATGACTTTCCCAATACAAAAGTTCACCGGGCATGACTTCCCAATACAAAAGTTCACCGGGCATGACTTTGCCAATACAAAAGTTCACCGGGCATGACTTTCTCAATACAAAAGTTCACCGGGCATGACTTTCCCAATGCAAAAGTTCACCGGGCATGACTTTCCCAATACAAAAGTTCACCGGAGATGACTTTCCCAATACAAAAGTTCACCGGGCATGACTTTCCCAATACAAAAGTTCACCGGGCATGACTTTCCCAATACAAAAGTTCACCGGGCATGACTTTCCCAATACAAAAGTTCACCGGGCATGACTTTCCCAATACAAAAGTTCACCGGGCATGACTTTCCCAATACAAAAGTTCACCGGGCATGACTTTGCCAATACAAAAGTTCACCGGAGATGGCTTTCCCAATACAAAAGTTCACCGGGCATGACTTTCTCAATACAAAAGTTCACCGGGCATGACTTTCCCAATACAAAAGTTCACCGGAGATGACTTTCCCAATACAAAAGTTCACCGGAGATGACTTTCCCAATACGAAAGTTCACCGGGCATGACTTTCCCAATACAAAAGTTCACCGGGCATGGCTTTCCCAACACAAAAGTTCACCGGGCATGACTTTCCCAATACAAAAGTTCACCGGGCATGACTTTCCCAATACAAAAGTTCACCGGGCATGACTTTCCCAATACAAAAGTTCACCGGGCATGACTTTCCCAATACAAAAGTTCACCGGGCATGGCTTTCCCAACACAAAAGTTCACCGGGCATGACTTTCCCAATACAAAAGTTCACCGGGCATGACTTTTCCCATACAAAAGTTCACCGGAAATGACTTTTCCCAATACAAAAGTTCACCGGGCATGACTTTCCCAATACAAAAGTTCACCGGAGATGACTTTCCCAATACAAAAGTTCACCGGGCATGACTTTCCCAATACAAAAGTTTACCGGGCATGACTTTCCCAATACAAAAGTTCACCGGGCATGGCTTTCCCAACACAAAAGTTCACCGGGCATGACTTTCCCAATACAAAAGTTCACCGGGCATGACTTTTCCCATACAAAAGTTCACCGGAAATGACTTTTCCCAATACAAAAGTTCACCGGGCATGACTTTCCCAATACAAAAGTTCAACGGGCATGTATTTCCCAATACAAATGTTCACCGGGCATGACTTTGCCAATACAAAAGTTCACCGGAGATGACTTTCCCAATACAAAAGTTCACCGGGCATGACTTTCCCAATACAAAAGTTCACCGGAGATGACTTTCCCAATACAAAAGTTCACCGGGCATGACTTTCCCAATACAAAAGTTCACCGGGCATGACTTTCCCAATACAAAAGTTCACCGGGCATGACTTTCCCAATACAAAAGTTCACCGGGCATGACTTTCCCAATACAAAAGTTCACCGGAGATGACTTTCCCAATACAAAAGTTCACCGGGCATGACTTTCCCAATACAAAAGTTCACCGGGCATGACTTTCCCAATACAAAAGTTCACCGGCATGACTTTCCCAATACAAAAGTTCACCGGGCATGACTTTTCCAATACGAAAGTTCACCGGGCATGACTTTCCCAATACAAAAGTTCACCGGGCATGACTTTCCCAATACAAAAGTTCACCGGGCATGACTTTCCCAATACAAAAGTTCACCGGGCATGACTTTCCCAATACAAAAGTTCACCGGGCATGACTTTCCCAATACGAAAGTTCACCGGAGATGACTTTGCCAATACAAAAGTTCACCGGGCATGACTTTTCCAATACAAAAGTTCACCGGGCATGACTTTCTCAATACAAAAGTTCACCGGGCATGAATTTCCCAATACAAAAGTTCACCGGGCATGACTTTCCCAATACAAAAGTTCACCGGGCATGACTTTCCCAATACGAAAGTTCACCGGGCATGACTTTCCCAATACAAAAGTTCACCGGGCATGACTTTCCCAATACAAAAGTTCACCGGGCATGACTTTCCCAATACAAAAGTTCACCGGGCATGACTTTCCCAATACAAAAGTTCACCGGGCATGACTTTCCCAATACAAATGTTCACCGGGCATGACTTTCCCAATACAAAAGTTCACCGGGCATGACTTTCCCAATACAAATGTTCACCGGGCATGACTTTCCCAATACAAAAGTTCGCCGGGCATGACTTTCCCAATACAAAAGTTCACCGGGCATGACTTTCACAATACAAAAGTTCACCGGGCATGACTTTCCCAATACAAAAGTTCACCGGGCATGACTTTTCCCATACAAAAGTTCACCGGAGATGACTTTTCCCATACAAAAGTTCACCGGGCATGACTTTCTCAATACAAAAGTTCACCGGGCATGACTTTCCCAATACAAAAGTTCACCGGAGATGACTTTTCCAATACAAAAGTTCACCGGGCATGGCTTTCCCAATACAAAAGTTCACCGGAGATGACTTTCCCAATACAAAAGTTCGACGGAGATGACTTTCCCAATACAAAAGTTCCCCGGGCATGACTTTCCCAATACAAAAGTTCACCGGGCATGACTTTCCCAATACAAAAGTTCACCGGGCATGGCTTTCCAACACAAAAGTTCACCGGGCATGACTTTCCCAATACAAAAGTTCACCGGGCATGACTTTCCCAATACAAAAGTTCACCGGAGATGACTTTCCCAATACAAAAGTTCACCGGAGATGACTTTCCCAATACAAAAGTTCACCGGACATGAATTTCCCAATACAAATGTTCACCGGAGATGACTTTCCCAATACAAAAGTTCACCGGGCATGACTTTCCCAATACAAAAGTTCACCGGAGATAACTTTCCCAATACAAAAGTTCACCGGGCATGACTTTGCCAATACAAAAGTTCACCGGAGATGACTTTTCCAATACAAAAGTTCACCGGGCATGACTTTCCCAATACAAAAGTTCACCGGGCATGACTTTCCCAATACAAAAGTTCACCGGAGATGACTTTCCCAATACAAAAGTTCACCGGGCATGACTTTCCCAATACAAAAGTTCACCGGAGATGACTTCCCCAATACAAAAGATCACCGGAGATGACTTTTCCAATACAAAAGTTCACCGGGCATGACTTTCCCAATACAAAAGTTCACCGGGCATGACTTTCCCAATACAAAAGTTCACCGGAGATGACTTTCCCAATACAAAAGTTCACCGGGCATGACTTTCCCAATACAAAAGTTCACCGGGCATGACTTTCCCAATACAAAAGTTCACCGGGCATGACTTTCCCAATACAAAAGTTCACCGGAGATGACTTTCTCTATACAAAAGTTCACCGGGCATGGCTTTCCTAACACAAAAGTTCACCGGGCATGACTTTCCCAATACAAAAGTTCACCGGGCATGACTTTCCCAATACAAAAGTTCACCGGAGATGACTTTCCCAATACAAAAGTTCACCGGGCATGACTTTCCCAATACAAAAGTTCACCGGGCATGACTTTCCCAATACAAAAGTTCACCGGGCATGACTTTTCCAATACAACAGTTCACCGGGCATGACTTTCCCAATACAAATGTTCACCGGGCATGACTTTCCCAATACAAAAGTTCACCGGAGATAACTTTCCCAATACAAAAGTTCACCGGGCATGACTTTCCCAATACAAAAGTTCACCGGGCATGACTTTGCCAATACAAAAGTTCACCGGGCATGACTTTCTCAATACAAAAGTTCACCGGGCATGACTTTCCCAATACAAAAGTTCACCGGGCATGACTTTCCCAATACAAAAGTTCACCGGAGATGACTTTCCCAATACAAAAGTACACCGGGCATGACTTTCCCAATACAAAAGTTCACCGGGCATGACTTTCCCAATACAAAAGTTCGCCGGGCATGACTTTCCCAATACAAAAGTTCACCGGGCATGACTTTCCCAATACAAAAGTTCACCCGGGCATGACTTTCCCAATACAAAAGTTCACCGGGCATGACTTTGCCAATACAAAAGTTCACCGGAGATGGCTTTCCCAATACAAAAGTTCACCGGGCATGACTTTCTCACTACAAGGTTCACCGGGCATGACTTTCCCAATACAAAAGTTCACCGGAGATGACTTTCCCAATACAAAAGTTCACCGGAGATGACTTTCCCAATTCAAAAGTTCACCGGAGATGACTTTCCCAATACGAAAGTTCACCGGGCATGACTTTCCCAATACAAAAGTTCACCGGGCATGGCTTTCCCAACACAAAAGTTCACCGGGCATGACTTTCCCAATACAAAAGTTCACCGGGCATGACTTTCCCAATACAAAAGTTCACCGGGCATGACTTTCCCAATACAAAAGTTCACCGGGCATGACTTTCCCAATACAAAAGTTCACAGGGCATGGCTTTCCCAACACAAAAGTTCACCGGGCATGACTTTCCCAATACAAAAGTTCACCGGGCATGACTTTTCCCATACAAAAGTTCACCGGAAAGACTTTTCCCAATACAAAAGTTCACCGGGCATGACTTTCCCAATACAAAAGTTCACCGGAGATGACTTTCCCAATACAAAAGTTCACCGGGCATGACTTTCCCAATACAAAAGTTTACCGGGCATGACTTTCCCAATACAAAAGTTCACCCGGCATGGCTTTCCCAACACAAAAGTTCACCGGGCATGACTTTCCCAATACAAAAGTTCACCGGGCATGACTTTTCCCATACAAAAGTTCACCGGAAATGACTTTTCCCAATACAAAAGTTCACCGGGCATGACTTTCCCAATACAAAAGTTCAACGGGCATGTATTTCCCAATACAAATGTTCACCGGGCATGACTTTGCCAATACAAAAGTTCACCGGAGATGACTTTCCCAATACAAAAGTTCACCGGGCATGACTTTCCCAATACAAAAGTTCACCGGAGATGACTTTCCCAATACAAAAGTTCACCGGGCATGACTTTCCCAATACAAAAGTTCACCGGGCATGACTTTCCCAATACAAAAGTTCACCGGGCATGACTTTGCCAATACAAAAGTTCACCGGGCATGACTTTTCCAATACAAAAGTTCACCGGGCATGACTTTCTCAATACAAAAGTTCACCGGGCATGAATTTCCCAATACAAAAGTTCACCGGGCATGACTTTCCCAATACAAAAGTTCACCGGGCATGACTTTCCCAATACAAAAGTTCACCGGGCATGACTTTCCCAATACAAAAGTTCACCGGGCATGACTTTCCCAATACAAAAGTTCACCGGTCATGACTTTCCCAATACAAAAGTTCACCGGGCATGACTTTCCCAATACAAAAGTTCACCGGGCATGACTTTCCCAATACAAAAGTTCACCGGGCATGACTTTCCCAATACAAAAGTTCACCGGGCATGACTTTCACAATACAAAAGTTCACCGGGCATGACTTTCCCAATACAAAAGTTCACCGGGCATGACTTTTCCCATACAAAAGTTCACCGGAGATGACTTTTCCCATACAAAAGTTCACCGGGCATGACTTTCTCAATACAAAAGTTCACCGGGCATGACTTTCCCAATACAAAAGTTCACCGGAGATGACTTTTCCAATACAAAAGTTCACCGGGCATGGCTTTCCCAATACAAAAGTTCACCGGAGATGACTTTCCCAATACAAAAGTTCGACGGAGATGACTTTCCCAATACAAAAGTTCACCGGGCATGACTTTCCCAATACAAAAGTTCACCGGGCATGACTTTCCCAATACAAAAGTTCACCGGGCATGGCTTTCCCAACACAAAAGTTCACCGGGCATGACTTTCCCAATACAAAAGTTCACCGGGCATGACTTTCCCAATACAAAAGTTCATCGGAGATGACTTTCCCAATACAAAAGTTCACCGGAGATGACTTCCCCAATACAAAAGTTCACCGGGCATGACTTTCCCAATACAAAAGTTCACCGGGAAAGACTTTCCCAATACAAAAGTTCACCGGGCATGACTTTGCCAATACAAAAGTTCACCGGAGATGGCTTTCCCAATACAAAAGTTCACCGGGCATGACTTTCTCAATACAAAAGTTCACCGGGCATGACTTTCCCAATACAAAAGTTCACCGGGCATGACTTTCCCAATACAAAAGTTCACCGGGCATGACTTTCCCAATACAAAAGTTCACCGGGCATGACTTTCCCAATACAAAAGTTCACCGGAGATGACTTTCCCAATACAAAAGTTCACCGGGCATGACTTTCCCAATACAAAAGTTCACCGGAGATGACTTTCCCAATACAAAAGTTCACCGGGCATGACTTTCCCAATACAAAAGTTCACCGGGCATGACTTTCCCAATACAAAAGTTCACCGGAGATGACTTTCCCAATACAAAAGTTCACCGGGCATGACTTTCCCAATACAAAAGTTCACCGGGCATGACTTTCTCAATACAAAAGTTCACCGGGCATGACTTTCTCAATACAAAAGTTCACCGGGCATGACTTTCCCAATACAAATGTTCACCGGGCATGACTTTGCCAATACAAAAGTTTACCGGAGATGACTTTCCCAATACAAAAGTTCACCGGGCATGACTTTCCCAATACAAAAGTTCACCGGGCATGACTTTCCCAATGCAAAAGTTCACCGGGCATGACTTTCCCAATACAATAGTTCACCGGGCATGACTTTCCCAATACAAAAGTTCACCGGGCATGACTTTCCCAATACAAAAGTTCACTGGGCATGACTTTCTCAATACAAAAGTTCACCGGGCATGACTTTCCCAATACAAAAGTTCACCGGGCATGACTTTCCCAATACAAAAGTTCACCGGGCATGACTTTCCCAATACAAAAGTTCACCGGAGATTACTTTCCCAATACAAAAGTTCACCGGGCATGACTTTCCCAATACAAAAGTTCACCGGGCATGACTTTCCCAATACGAAAGTTCACCGGAGATGACTTTCCCAATACAAAAGTTCACCGGGCATGACTTTCCCAATACAAAAGTTCACCGGGCATGACTTTCCCAATACAAAAGTTCACCGGGCATGACTTTCCCAATACAAAAGTTCACCGGGCATGACTTTCCCAATACAAAAGTTCACCGGGCATGACTTTCTCAATACAAAAGTTCACCGGGCATGACTTTCCCAATACAAAAGTTCACCGGAGATGACTTTCCCAATACAAAAGTTCACCGGGCATGACTTTCCCAATACAAAAGTTCACCGGGCATGACTTTCCCAATACGAAAGTTCACCGGGCATGACTTTCCCAATACAAAAGTTCACCGGGCATGACTTTCCCAATACAAAAGTTCACCGGGCATGACTTTCCCAATACAAAAGTTCACCGGGCATGACTTTCCCAATACAAAAGTTCACCGGGCATGACTTTCCCAATACAAAAGTTCACCGGGCATGACTTTCCCAATACAAATGTTCACCGGGCATGACTTTCCCAATACAAAAGTTCACCGGAGATGACTTTCTCAATACAAAAGTTCACCGGGCATGGCTTTCCCAACACAAAAGTTCACCGGGCATGACTTTCCCAATACAAAAGTTCACCGGGCATGACTTTCCCAATACAAAAGTTCACCGGAGATGACTTTCCCAATACAAAAGTTCACCGGGCATGACTTTCCCAATACAAAAGTTCGACGGAGATGACTTTCCCAATACAAAAGTTCACCGGGCATGACTTTCCCAATACAAAAGTTCACCGGAGATGACTTTCCCAATACAAAAGTTCACCGGGCATGACTTTCCCAATACAAAAGTTCACCGGGCATGACTTTCTCAATACAAAAGTTCACCGGGCATGACTTTCTCAATACAAAAGTTCACCGGGCATGACTTTCCCAATACAAATGTTCACCGGGCATGACTTTGCCAATACAAAAGTTTACCGGAGATGACTTTCCCAATACAAAAGTTCACCGGGCATGACTTTCCCAATACAAAAGTTCACCGGGCATGACTTTCCCAATGCAAAAGTTCACCGAGCATGACTTTCCCAATACAAAAGATCACCGGGCATGACTTTCCCAATACAAAAGTTCACCGGGCATGACTTTCCCAATACAAAAGTTCACCGAGATGACTTTCCCAATACAAAAGTTCACCGGGCATGACTTTCCCAATACAAAAGTTCACCGGGCATGACTTTCCCAATACGAAAGTTCACCGGGCATGACTTTCCCAATACAGAAGTTCACCGGGCATGACTTTTCCAATACAAAAGTTCACCGGGCATGACTTTCCCAATACAAAAGTTCACCGGGCATGACTTTCCTAATACAAAAGTTCACCGGGCATGACTTTCCCAATACAAAAGTTCACCGGGCATGACTTTCCCAATACAAATGTTCACCGGGCATGACTTTCCCAATACAAAAGTTCACCGGAGATGACTTTCCCAATACAAAAGTTCACCGGGCATGACTTTCCCAATACAAAAGTTCACCGGGCATGACTTTGCCAATACAAAAGTTCACCGGGCATGACTTTCTCAATACAAAAGTTCACCGGGCATGACTTTCCCAATACAAAAGTTCACCGGGCATGACTTTCCCAATACAAAAGTTCGACGGAGATGACTTTCCCAATACAAAAGTTCACCGGGCATGACTTTCCTAATACAAAAGTTCACCGGGCATGACTTTCCCAATACAAAAGTTCACCGGAGATGACTTTCCCAATACAAAAGTTCACCGGGCATGACTTTCCCAATACAAAAGTTCACCGGGCATGACTTTCCCAATACAAAAGTTCACCGGGCATGACTTTCCCAATACAAAAGTTCACCGGAGATGACTTTCTCAATACAAAAGTTCACCGGGCATGGATTTCCCAACACAAAAGTTCACCGGGCATGACTTTCCCAATACAAAAGTTCACCGGGCATGACTTTCCCAATACAAAAGTTCACCGGGCATGACTTTGCCAATACAAAAGTTCACCGGAGATGGCTTTCCCAATACAAAAGTTCACCGGGCATGACTTTCTCAATACAAAAGTTCACCGGGCATGACTTTCCCAATACAAAAGTTCACCGGAGATGACTTTCCCAATACAAAAGTTCACCGGAGATGACTTTCCCAATACAAAAGTTCACCGGAGATGACTTTCCCAATACGAAAGTTCACCGGGCATGACTTTCCCAATACAAAAGTTCACCGGGGCATGGCTTTCCCAACACAAAAGTTCACCGGGCATGACTTTCCCAATACAAAAGTTCACCGGGCATGACTTTCCCAATACAAAAGTTCACCGGGCATGACTTTCCCAATACAAAAGTTCCTGGGCATGACTTTCCCAATACAAAAGTTCACCGGGCATGGCTTTCCCAACACAAAAGTTCACCGGGCATGACTTTCCCAATACAAAAGTTCACCGGGCATGACTTTTCCCATACAAAAGTTCACCGAAATGACTTTTCCTAAAACAAAAGTTCACCGGGCATGACTTTCCCAATACAAAAGTTCACCGGGCATGACTTTCCCAATACAAAAGTTCACCGGGCATGACTTTCTCAATACAAAAGTTCACCGGGCATGACTTTCTCAATACAAAAGTTCACCGGGCATGAATTTCCCAATACAAATGTTCACCGGGCATGACTTTGCCAATACAAAAGTTCACCGGAGATGACTTTCCCAATACAAAAGTTCACCGGGCATGACTTTCCCAATACAAAAGTTCACTGGGCATGACTTTCCCAATACAAAAGTTCACCGGGCATGACTTTCCCAATACAAAAGTTCACCGGGCATGACTTTCCCAATACAAAAGTTCACCGGGCATGACTTTGTCAATACAAAAGTTCACCGGGCATGACTTTCCCAATACAAAAGTTCACCGGGCATGACTTTCCCAATACAAAAGTTCACCGGGCATGACTTTCCCAATACAAAAGTTCACCGGAGATGACTTTCCCAATACAAAAGTTCACCGGGCATGACTTTCCCAATACAAAAGTTCACCGGGCATGACTTTCCCAATACGAAAGTTCACCGGAGATGACTTTCCCAATACAAAAGTTCACCGGGCATGACTTTCCCAATACAAAAGTTCACCGGGCATGACTTTCCCAATACAAAAGTTCACCGGGCATGACTTTCCCAATACAAAAGTTCACCGGGCATGACTTTCCCAATACAAAAGTTCACCGGGCATGACTTTCTCAATACAAAAGTTCACCGGGCATGACTTTCCCAATACTAAAGTTCACCGGAGATGACTTTCCCAATACAAAAGTTCACCGGGCATGACTTTCCCAATACAAAAGTTCACCGGGCATGACTTTCCCAATACGAAAGTTCACCGGGCATGACTTTCCCAATACAAAAGTTCACCGGGCATGACTTTCCCAATACAAAAGTTCACCGGGCATGACTTTCCCAATACAAAAGTTCACCGGGCATGACTTTCCCAATACAAAAGTTCACCGGGCATGACTTTCCCAATACAAAAGTTCACCGGGCATGACTTTCCCAATACAAAAGTTCACCGGGCATGACTTTCCTAATACAAAAGTTCACCGGGCATGACTTTCTCAATACAAAAAGTTCACCGGGCATGACTTTCCCAATACAAAAGTTCACCGGAGATGACTTTCCCAATACAAAAGTTCACCGGGCAGGACTTTCCCAATACAAAAGTTCACCGGGCATGACTTTCCCAATACGAAAGTTCACCGGGCATGACTTTCCCAATACAAAAGTTCACCGGGCATGACTTTCCCAATACAAAAGTTCACCGGGCATGACTTTCCCAATACAAAAGTTCACCGGGCATGACTTTCCCAATACAAAAGTTCACCGGGCATGACTTTTCCAATACAAAAGTTCACCGGCATGACTTTCCCAATACAAAAGTTCACCGGGCATGGCTTTCCCAATACAAAAGTTCACCGGGCATGACTTTCTCAATACAAAAGTTCACCGGGCATGACTTTCCCAATACAAAAGTTCACCGGAGATGACTTTCCCAATACAAAAGTTCACCGGGCATGACTTTCCCAATACAAAAGTTCACCGGGCATGACTTTCCTAATACGAAAGTTCACCGGAGATGACTTTCCCAATACAAAAGTTCACCGGGCATGACTTTCCCAATACAAAATTTCACCGGGCATGACTTTCCCATTACAAAAGTTCACCGGGCATGACTTTCCCAATACAAAAGTTCACCGGGCATGACTTTCTCAATACAAAAGTTCACCGGGCATGAATTTCCCAATACAAAAGTTCACCGGGCATGACTTTCCCAATACAAAAGTTCACCGGGCATGACTTTCCCAATACAAAAGTTCACCGGGCATGACTTTCCCAATACAAAAGTTCACCGGGCATGACTTTCCCAATACAAAAGTTCACCGGGCATGACTTTCCCAATACAAAAGTTCACCGGGCATGACTTTCCCAATACAAAAGTTCACCGGGCATGACTTTCCCAATACAAATGTTCACCGGGCATGACTTTCCCAATACAAAAGTTCACCGGGCATGACTTTCCCAATACAAAAGTTCACCGGGCATGACTTTCCCAATACAAAAGTTCACCGGGCATGACTTTCCCAATACAAAAGTTCACCGGGCATGACTTTTCCCATACAAAAGTTCACCGGAGATGACTTTTCCCATACAAAAGTTCACCGGGCATGACTTTCTCAATACAAAAGTTCACCGGGCATGACTTTCCCAATACAAAAGTTCACCGGAGATGACTTTTCCAAAACAAAAGTTCACCGGGCATGGCTTTCCCAATACAAAAGTTCACCGGAGATGACTTTCCCAATACAAAAGTTCGACGGAGATGACTTTCCCAATACAAAAGTTCACCGGGCATGACTTTCCCAATACAAAAGTTCACCGGGCATGACTTTTCCCATACAAAAGTTCACCGGAGATGACTTTTCCCATACAAAAGTTCACCGGGCATGACTTTCTCAATACAAAAGTTCACCGGGCATGACTTTCCCAATACAAAAGTTCACCGGAGATGACTTTCCCAATACAAAAGTTCGACGGAGATGACTTTCCCAATACAAAAGTTCACCGGGCATGACTTTCCCAATACAAAAGTTCACCGGGCATGACTTTCCCAATACAAAAGTTCACCGGAGATGACTTTCCCAATACAAAAGTTCACCGGAGATGACTTTCCCAATACGAAAGTTCACCGGGCATGACTTTTCCAATACAAAAGTTCACCGGGCATGGCTTTCCCAACACAAAAGTTCACCGGGCATGACTTTCCCAATACAAAAGTTCACCGGGCATGACTTTCCCAATACAAAAGTTCACCGGGCATGACTTTCCCAATACAAAAGTTCACCGGGCATGACTTTCCCAATACAAATGTTCACCGGGCATGACTTTCCCAATACAAAAGTTTACCGGAGATGACTTTTCCCATACAAAAGTTCACCGGGCATGACTTTCCCAATACAAAAGTTCACCGGAGATGACTTTCCAAATACAAAAGTTCACCGGGCATGACTTTCCCAATACAAAAGTTCACCGGGCATGACTTTCCCAATACAAAAGTTCACCGGAGATGACTTTCCCAATACAAAAGTTCACCGGAGATGACTTCCCCAATACAAAAGTTCACCGGGCATGACTTTCCCAATACAAAAGTTCACCGGGCATGGCTTTCCCAACACAAAAGTTCACCGGGCATGACTTTCCCAATACAAAAGTTCACCGGAGATGACTTTTCCAATACAAAAGTTCACCGGGCATGGCTTTCCCAATACAAAAGTTCACCGGAGATGACTTTCCCAATACAAAAGTTCGACGGAGATGACTTTCCCAATACAAAAGTTCACCGGGCATGGCTTTCCCAACACAAAAGTTCACCGGGCATGACTTTCCTAATACAAAAGTTCACCGGGCATGACTTTCCCAATACAAAAGTTCACCGGAAATGACTTTCCCAATACAAAAATTCACCGGAGATGACTTCCCCAATACAAAAGTTCACCGGGCATGACTTTCCCAATACAAAAGTTCACCGGGCATGACTTTCCCAATACAAAAGTTCACCGGGCATGACTTTGCCAATACAAAAGTTCACCGGAGATGGCTTTCCCAATACAAAAGTTCACCGGAGATGACTTTGCCAATACAAAAGTTCACTGGAGATGACTTTCCCAATACAAAATTCACCAGAGATGACTTTGCCAATACAAAAGTTCACCGGAGATGACTTTTCCAATACAAAAGTTCACCGGGCATGGCTTTCCCAACACAAAAGTTCACCGGGCATGACTTTCCCAATACAAATGTTCACCCGGCATGACTTTCCCAGTACAAAAGTTCACCGGGCATGACTTTCCCAATACAAAAGTTCACCGGGCATGACTTTCCTAATACAAAAGTTCACCAGGCATGACTTTTCCCATACAAAAGTTCACCGGAGATGACTTTTCCCATACAAAAGTTCACCGGGCATGACTTTCCCAATACAAAAGTTCACCGGAGATGACTTTGCCAATACAAAAGTTCACTGGAGATGACTTTCCCAATACAAAATTCACCAGAGATGACTTTGCCAATACAAAAGTTCACCGGAGATGACTTTTCCAATACAAAAGTTCACCGGGCATGGCTTTCCCAACACAAAAGTTCACCGGGCATGACTTTCCCAATACAAAAGTTCACCGGGCATGACTTTCCTAATACAAAAGTTCACCGGGCATGACTTTCCCAATACAAAAGTTCACCGGGCATGACTTTGCCAATACAAAAGTTCACCGGGCACGACTTTCTCAATACAAAAGTTCACCGGGCATGACTTTCCCAATACAAAAGTTCACCGGGCATGACTTTCCCAATACAAAAGTTCGACGGAGATGACTTTCCCAATACAAAAGTTCACCGGGCATGACTTTCCCAATACAAAAGTTCACCGGAGATGACTTTCCCAATACAAAAGTTCACCGGGCATGACTTTCCCAATACAAAAGTTCACCGGGCATGACTTTCCCAATACAAAAGTTCACCGGGCATGACTTTCCCAATACAAAAGTTCACCGGAGATGACTTTCTCAATACAAAAGTTCACCGGGCATGGCTTTCCCAACACAAAAGTTCACCGGGCATGACTTTCCCAATACAAAAGTTCACCGGGCATGACTTTCCCAATACAAAAGTTCACCGGAGATGACTTTCCCAATACAAAAGTTCACCGGGCATGACTTTCCCAATACAAATGTTCACCGGGCATGACTTTCCCAATACAAAAGTTCAGCGGGCATGACTTTCCCAATACAAAAGTTCACCGGAGATGACTTTCCCAATACAAAAGTTCACCGGGCATGACTTTCCCAATACAAAAGTTCACCGGGCATGACTTTCTCAATACAAAAGTTCACCGGGCATGACTTTCTCAATACAAAAGTTCACCGGGCATGACTTTCCCAATACAAATGTTCACCGGGCATGACTTTGCCAATACAAAAGTTTACCGGAGATGACTTTCCCAATACAAAAGTTCACCGGGCATGACTTTCCCAATACAAAAGTTCACCGGGCATGACTTTCCCAATACAAAAGTTCACCGGGCATGACTTTCCTAATACAAAAGTTCACCGGGCATGACTTTCTCAATACAAAAGTTCACCGGGCATGACTTTCCCAATACAAAAGTTCACCGGAGATGACTTTCCCAATACAAAAGTTCACCGGGCAGGACTTTCCCAATACAAAAGTTCACCGGGCATGACTTTCCCAATACGAAAGTTCACCGGGCATGACTTTCCCAATACAAAAGTTCACCGGGCATGACTTTCCCAATACAAAAGTTCACCGGGCATGACTTTCCCAATACAAAAGTTCACCGGGCATGACTTTCCCAATACAAAAGTTCACCGGGCATGACTTTTCCAATACAAAAGTTCACCGGGCATGACTTTCCCAATACAAAAGTTCACCGGGCATGGCTTTCCCAATACAAAAGTTCACCGGGCATGACTTTCTCAATACAAAAGTTCACCGGGCATGACTTTCCCAATACAAAAGTTCACCGGAGATGACTTTCCCAATACAAAAGTTCACCGGGCATGACTTTCCCAATACAAAAGTTCACCGGGCATGACTTTCCTAATACGAAAGTTCACCGGAGATGACTTTCCCAATACAAAAGTTCACCGGGCATGACTTTCCCAATACAAAATTTCACCGGGCATGACTTTCCCATTACAAAAGTTCACCGGGCATGACTTTCCCAATACAAAAGTTCACCGGGCATGACTTTCTCAATACAAAAGTTCACCGGGCATGAATTTCCCAATACAAAAGTTCACCGGGCATGACTTTCCCAATACAAAAGTTCACCGGGCATGACTTTCCCAATACAAAAGTTCACCGGGCATGACTTTCCCAATACAAAAGTTCACCGGGCATGACTTTCCCAATACAAAAGTTCACCGGGCATGACTTTCCCAATACAAAAGTTCACCGGGCATGACTTTCCCAATACAAAAGTTCACCGGGCATGACTTTCCCAATACAAATGTTCACCGGGCATGACTTTCCCAATACAAAAGTTCACCGGGCATGACTTTCCCAATACAAAAGTTCACCGGGCATGACTTTCCCAATACAAAAGTTCACCGGGCATGACTTTTCCCATACAAAAGTTCACCGGAGATGACTTTTCCCATACAAAAGTTCACCGGGCATGACTTTCTCAATACAAAAGTTCACCGGGCATGACTTTCCCAATACAAAAGTTCACCGGAGATGACTTTTCCAAAACAAAAGTTCACCGGGCATGGCTTTCCCAATACAAAAGTTCACCGGAGATGACTTTCCCAATACAAAAGTTCGACGGAGATGACTTTCCCAATACAAAAGTTCACCGGGCATGACTTTCCCAATACAAAAGTTCACCGGGCATGACTTTCCCAATACAAAAGTTCACCGGGCATGACTTTTCCCATACAAAAGTTCACCGGAGATGACTTTTCCCATACAAAAGTTCACCGGGCATGACTTTCTCAATACAAAAGTTCACCGGGCATGACTTTCCCAATACAAAAGTTCACCGGAGATGACTTTCCCAATACAAAAGTTCGACGGAGATGACTTTCCCAATACAAAAGTTCACCGGGCATGACTTTCCCAATACAAAAGTTCACCGGGCATGACTTTCCCAATACAAAAGTTCACCGGAGATGACTTTCCCAATACAAAAGTTCACCGGAGATGACTTTCCCAATACGAAAGTTCACCGGGCATGACTTTTCCAATACAAAAGTTCACCGGGCATGGCTTTCCCAACACAAAAGTTCACCGGGCATGACTTTCCCAATACAAAAGTTCACCGGGCATGACTTTCCCAATACAAAAGTTCACCGGGCATGACTTTCCCAATACAAAAGTTCACCGGGCATGACTTTCCCAATACAAATGTTCACCGGGCATGACTTTCCCAATACAAAAGTTTACCGGAGATGACTTTTCCCATACAAAAGTTCACCGGGCATGACTTTCCCAATACAAAAGTTCACCGGAGATGACTTTCCAAATACAAAAGTTCACCGGGCATGACTTTCCCAATACAAAAGTTCACCGGGCATGACTTTCCCAATACAAAAGTTCACCGGAGATGACTTTCCCAATACAAAAGTTCACCGGAGATGACTTCCCCAATACAAAAGTTCACCGGGCATGACTTTCCCAATACAAAAGTTCACCGGGCATGGCTTTCCCAACACAAAAGTTCACCGGGCATGACTTTCCCAATACAAAAGTTCACCGGAGATGACTTTTCCAATACAAAAGTTCACCGGGCATGGCTTTCCCAATACAAAAGTTCACCGGAGATGACTTTCCCAATACAAAAGTTCGACGGAGATGACTTTCCCAATACAAAAGTTCACCGGGCATGACTTTCCCAATACAAAAGTTCACCGGGCATGACTTTCCCAATACAAAAGTTCACCGGGCATGGCTTTCCCAACACAAAAGTTCACCGGGCATGACTTTCCTAATACAAAAGTTCACCGGGCATGACTTTCCCAATACAAAAGTTCACCGGAAATGACTTTCCCAATACAAAAATTCACCGGAGATGACTTCCCCAATACAAAAGTTCACCGGGCATGACTTTCCCAATACAAAAGTTCACCGGGCATGACTTTCCCAATACAAAAGTTCACCGGGCATGACTTTGCCAATACAAAAGTTCACCGGAGATGGCTTTCCCAATACAAAAGTTCGCCGGAGATGACTTTCCCAATACAAAAGTTCACCGGAGATGACTTTCCCAATACAAAAGTTCACCGGAGATGACTTTCCCAATACAAAAGTTCACCGGGCATGACTTTCCCAATACAAAAGTTCACCGGAGATGACTTTGCCAATACAAAAGTTCACTGGAGATGACTTTCCCAATACAAAATTCACCAGAGATGACTTTGCCAATACAAAAGTTCACCGGAGATGACTTTTCCAATACAAAAGTTCACCGGGCATGGCTTTCCCAACACAAAAGTTCACCGGGCATGACTTTCCCAATACAAATGTTCACCCGGCATGACTTTCCCAGTACAAAAGTTCACCGGGCATGACTTTCCCAATACAAAAGTTCACCGGGCATGACTTTCCTAATACAAAAGTTCACCAGGCATGACTTTTCCCATACAAAAGTTCACCGGAGATGACTTTTCCCATACAAAAGTTCACCGGGCATGACTTTCCCAATACAAAAGTTCACCGGAGATGACTTTGCCAATACAAAAGTTCACTGGAGATGACTTTCCCAATACAAAATTCACCAGAGATGACTTTGCCAATACAAAAGTTCACCGGAGATGACTTTTCCAATACAAAAGTTCACCGGGCATGGCTTTCCCAACACAAAAGTTCACCGGGCATGACTTTCCCAATACAAAAGTTCACCGGGCATGACTTTCCTAATACAAAAGTTCACCGGGCATGACTTTCCCAATACAAAAGTTCACCGGGCATGACTTTGCCAATACAAAAGTTCACCGGGCACGACTTTCTCAATACAAAAGTTCACCGGGCATGACTTTCCCAATACAAAAGTTCACCGGGCATGACTTTCCCAATACAAAAGTTCGACGGAGATGACTTTCCCAATACAAAAGTTCACCGGGCATGACTTTCCCAATACAAAAGTTCACCGGAGATGACTTTCCCAATACAAAAGTTCACCGGGCATGACTTTCCCAATACAAAAGTTCACCGGGCATGACTTTCCCAATACAAAAGTTCACCGGGCATGACTTTCCCAATACAAAAGTTCACCGGAGATGACTTTCTCAATACAAAAGTTCACCGGGCATGGCTTTCCCAACACAAAAGTTCACCGGGCATGACTTTCCCAATACAAAAGTTCACCGGGCATGACTTTCCCAATACAAAAGTTCACCGGAGATGACTTTCCCAATACAAAAGTTCACCGGGCATGACTTTCCCAATACAAATGTTCACCGGGCATGACTTTCCCAATACAAAAGTTCAGCGGGCATGACTTTCCCAATACAAAAGTTCACCGGAGATGACTTTCCCAATACAAAAGTTCACCGGGCATGACTTTCCCAATACAAAAGTTCACCGGGCATGACTTTCTCAATACAAAAGTTCACCGGGCATGACTTTCTCAATACAAAAGTTCACCGGGCATGACTTTCCCAATACAAATGTTCACCGGGCATGACTTTGCCAATACAAAAGTTTACCGGAGATGACTTTCCCAATACAAAAGTTCACCGGGCATGACTTTCCCAATACAAAAGTTCACCGGGCATGACTTTCCCAATGCAAAAGTTCACCGGGCATGACTTTCCCAATACAAAAGTTCACCGGGCATGACTTTCCCAATACAAAAGTTCACCGGGCATGACTTTCCCAATACAAAAGTTCACCGGAGATGACTTTCCCAATACAAAAGTTCACCGGGCATGACTTTCCCAATACAAAAGTTCACCGGGAATGACTTTCCCAATACGAAAGTTCACCGGGCATGACTTTCCCAATACAGAAGTTCACCGGGCATGACTTTTCCAATACAAAAGTTCACCGGGCATGACTTTCCCAATACAAAAGTTCACCGGGCATGACTTTCCCAATACAAAAGTTCACCGGGCATGACTTTCCCAATACAAAAGTTCACCGGGCATGACTTTCCCAATACAAATGTTCACCGGGCATGACTTTCCCAATACAAAAGTTCACCGGAGATGACTTTCCCAATACAAAAGTTCACCGGGCATGACTTTCCCAATACAAAAGTTCACCGGGCATGACTTTGCCAATACAAAAGTTCACCGGGCATGACTTTCTCAATACAAAAGTTCACCGGGCATGACTTTCCCAATACAAAAGTTCACCGGGCATGACTTTCCCAATACAAAAGTTCGACGGAGATGACTTTCCCAATACAAAAGTTCACCGGGCATGACTTTCCTAATACAAAAGTTCACCGGGCATGACTTTCCCAATACAAAAGTTCACCGGAGATGACTTTCCCAATACAAAAGTTCACCGGGCATGACTTTCCCAATACAAAAGTTCACCGGGCATGACTTTCCCAATACAAAAGTTCACCGGGCATGACTTTCCCAATACAAAAGTTCACCGGAGATGACTTTCTCAATACAAAAGTTCACCGGGCATGGATTTCCCAACACAAAAGTTCACCGGGCATGACTTTCCCAATACAAAAGTTCACCGGGCATGACTTTCCCAATACAAAAGTTCACCGGGCATGACTTTGCCAATACAAAAGTTCACCGGAGATGGCTTTCCCAATACAAAAGTTCACCGGGCATGACTTTCTCAATACAAAAGTTCACCGGGCATGACTTTCCCAATACAAAAGTTCACCGGAGATGACTTTCCCAATACAAAAGTTCACCGGAGATGACTTTCCCAATACAAAAGTTCACCGGAGATGACTTTCCCAATACGAAAGTTCACCGGGCATGACTTTCCCAATACAAAAGTTCACCGGGCATGGCTTTCCCAACACAAAAGTTCACCGGGCATGACTTTCCCAATACAAAAGTTCACCGGGCATGACTTTCCCAATACAAAAGTTCACCGGGCATGACTTTCCCAATACAAAAGTTCCTGGGCATGACTTTCCCAATACAAAAGTTCACCGGGCATGGCTTTCCCAACACAAAAGTTCACCGGGCATGACTTTCCCAATACAAAAGTTCACCGGGCATGACTTTTCCCATACAAAAGTTCACCGGAAATGACTTTTCCTAAAACAAAAGTTCACCGGGCATGACTTTCCCAATACAAAAGTTCACCGGGCATGACTTTCCCAATACAAAAGTTCACCGGGCATGACTTTCTCAATACAAAAGTTCACCGGGCATGACTTTCTCAATACAAAAGTTCACCGGGCATGAATTTCCCAATACAAATGTTCACCGGGCATGACTTTGCCAATACAAAAGTTCACCGGAGATGACTTTCCCAATACAAAAGTTCACCGGGCATGACTTTCCCAATACAAAAGTTCACCGGGCATGACTTTCCCAATACAAAAGTTCACCGGGCATGACTTTCCCAATACAAAAGTTCACCGGGCATGACTTTCCCAATACAAAAGTTCACCGGGCATGACTTTCCCAATACAAAAGTTCACCGGGCATGACTTTCTCAATACAAAAGTTCACCGGGCATGACTTTCCCAATACAAAAGTTCACCGGGCATGACTTTCCCAATACAAAAGTTCACCGGGCATGACTTTCCCAATACAAAAGTTCACCGGAGATGACTTTCCCAATACAAAAGTTCACCGGGCATGACTTTCCCAATACAAAAGTTCACCGGGCATGACTTTCCCAATACGAAAGTTCACCGGAGATGACTTTCCCAATACAAAAGTTCACCGGGCATGACTTTCCCAATACAAAAGTTCACCGGGCATGACTTTCCCAATACAAAAGTTCACCGGGCATGACTTTCCCAATACAAAAGTTCACCGGGCATGACTTTCCCAATACAAAAGTTCACCGGGCATGACTTTCTCAATACAAAAGTTCACCGGGCATGACTTTCCCAATACTAAAGTTCACCGGAGATGACTTTCCCAATACAAAAGTTCACCGGGCATGACTTTCCCAATACAAAAGTTCACCGGGCATGACTTTCCCAATACGAAAGTTCACCGGGCATGACTTTCCCAATACAAAAGTTCACCGGGCATGACTTTTCCAATACAAAAGTTCACCGGGCATGACTTTCCCAATACAAAAGTTCACCGGGCATGACTTTCCCAATACAAAAGTTCACCGGGCATGACTTTCCCAATACAAAAGTTCACCGGGCATGACTTTCCCAATACAAAAGTTCACCGGGCATGACTTTCCTAATACAAAAGTTCACCGGGCATGACTTTCTCAATACAAAAGTTCACCGGGCATGACTTTCCCAATACAAAAGTTCACCGGAGATGACTTTCCCAATACAAAAGTTCACCGGGCAGGACTTTCCCAATACAAAAGTTCACCGGGCATGACTTTCCCAATACGAAAGTTCACCGGGCATGACTTTCCCAATACAAAAGTTCACCGGGCATGACTTTCCCAATACAAAAGTTCACCGGGCATGACTTTCCCAATACAAAAGTTCACCGGGCATGACTTTCCCAATACAAAAGTTCACCGGGCATGACTTTTCCAATACAAAAGTTCACCGGGCATGACTTTCCCAATACAAAAGTTCACCGGGCATGGCTTTCCCAATACAAAAGTTCACCGGGCATGACTTTCTCAATACAAAAGTTCACCGGGCATGACTTTCCCAATACAAAAGTTCACCGGAGATGACTTTCCCAATACAAAAGTTCACCGGGCATGACTTTCCCAATACAAAAGTTCACCGGGCATGACTTTCCTAATACGAAAGTTCACCGGAGATGACTTTCCCAATACAAAAGTTCACCGGGCATGACTTTCCCAATACAAAATTTCACCGGGCATGACTTTCCCATTACAAAAGTTCACCGGGCATGACTTTCCCAATACAAAAGTTCACCGGGCATGACTTTCTCAATACAAAAGTTCACCGGGCATGAATTTCCCAATACAAAAGTTCACCGGGCATGACTTTCCCAATACAAAAGTTCACCGGGCATGACTTTCCCAATACAAAAGTTCACCGGGCATGACTTTCCCAATACAAAAGTTCACCGGGCATGACTTTCCCAATACAAAAGTTCACCGGGCATGACTTTCCCAATACAAAAGTTCACCGGGCATGACTTTCCCAATACAAAAGTTCACCGGGCATGACTTTCCCAATACAAATGTTCACCGGGCATGACTTTCCCAATACAAAAGTTCACCGGGCATGACTTTCCCAATACAAAAGTTCACCGGGCATGACTTTCCCACTACAAAAGTTCACCGGGCATGACTTTCCCAATACAAAAGTTCACCGGGCATGACTTTTCCCATACAAAAGTTCACCGGAGATGACTTTTCCCATACAAAAGTTCACCGGGCATGACTTTCTCAATACAAAAGTTCACCGGGCATGACTTTCCCAATACAAAAGTTCACCGGAGATGACTTTTCCAAAACAAAAGTTCACCGGGCATGGCTTTCCCAATACAAAAGTTCACCGGAGATGACTTTCCCAATACAAAAGTTCGACGGAGATGACTTTCCCAATACAAAAGTTCACCGGGCATGACTTTCCCAATACAAAAGTTCACCGGGCATGACTTTCCCAATACAAAAGTTCACCGGGCATGACTTTTCCCATACAAAAGTTCACCGGAGATGACTTTTCCCATACAAAAGTTCACCGGGCATGACTTTCTCAATACAAAAGTTCACCGGGCATGACTTTCCCAATACAAAAGTTCACCGGAGATGACTTTCCCAATACAAAAGTTCGACGGAGATGACTTTCCCAATACAAAAGTTCACCGGGCATGACTTTCCCAATACAAAAGTTCACCGGGCATGACTTTCCCAATACAAAAGTTCACCGGAGATGACTTTCCCAATACAAAAGTTCACCGGAGATGACTTTCCCAATACGAAAGTTCACCGGGCATGACTTTTCCAATACAAAAGTTCACCGGGCATGGCTTTCCCAACACAAAAGTTCACCGGGCATGACTTTCCCAATACAAAAGTTCACCGGGCATGACTTTCCCAATACAAAAGTTCACCGGGCATGACTTTCCCAATACAAAAGTTCACCGGGCATGACTTTCCCAATACAAATGTTCACCGGGCATGACTTTCCCAATACAAAAGTTTACCGGAGATGACTTTTCCCATACAAAAGTTCACCGGGCATGACTTTCCCAATACAAAAGTTCACCGGAGATGACTTTCCAAATACAAAAGTTCACCGGGCATGACTTTCCCAATACAAAAGTTCACCGGGCATGACTTTCCCAATACAAAAGTTCACCGGAGATGACTTTCCCAATACAAAAGTTCACCGGAGATGACTTCCCCAATACAAAAGTTCACCGGGCATGACTTTCCCAATACAAAAGTTCACCGGGCATGGCTTTCCCAACACAAAAGTTCACCGGGCATGACTTTCCCAATACAAAAGTTCACCGGAGATGACTTTTCCAATACAAAAGTTCACCGGGCATGGCTTTCCCAATACAAAAGTTCACCGGAGATGACTTTCCCAATACAAAAGTTCGACGGAGATGACTTTCCCAATACAAAAGTTCACCGGGCATGACTTTCCCAATACAAAAGTTCACCGGGCATGACTTTCCCAATACAAAAGTTCACCGGGCATGGCTTTCCCAACACAAAAGTTCACCGGGCATGACTTTCCTAATACAAAAGTTCACCGGGCATGACTTTCCCAATACAAAAGTTCACCGGAAATGACTTTCCCAATACAAAAATTCACCGGAGATGACTTCCCCAATACAAAAGTTCACCGGGCATGACTTTCCCAATACAAAAGTTCACCGGGCATGACTTTCCCAATACAAAAGTTCACCGGGCATGACTTTGCCAATACAAAAGTTCACCGGAGATGGCTTTCCCAATACAAAAGTTCGCCGGAGATGACTTTCCCAATACAAAAGTTCACCGGAGATGACTTTCCCAATACAAAAGTTCACCGGAGATGACTTTCCCAATACAAAAGTTCACCGGGCATGACTTTCCCAATACAAAAGTTCACCGGAGATGACTTTGCCAATACAAAAGTTCACTGGAGATGACTTTCCCAATACAAAATTCACCAGAGATGACTTTGCCAATACAAAAGTTCACCGGAGATGACTTTTCCAATACAAAAGTTCACCGGGCATGGCTTTCCCAACACAAAAGTTCACCGGGCATGACTTTCCCAATACAAATGTTCACCCGGCATGACTTTCCCAGTACAAAAGTTCACCGGGCATGACTTTCCCAATACAAAAGTTCACCGGGCATGACTTTCCTAATACAAAAGTTCACCAGGCATGACTTTTCCCATACAAAAGTTCACCGGAGATGACTTTTCCCATACAAAAGTTCACCGGGCATGACTTTCCCAATACAAAAGTTCACCGGGCATGACTTTCCCAATACAAAAGTTCACCGGAGATGACTTTCCCAATACAAAAGTTCACCGGGCATGAATTTCCCAATACAAATGTTCACCGGGCATGACTTTGCCAATACAAAAGTTCACCGGAGATGACTTTCCCAATACAAAAGTTCACCGGGCATGACTTTCCCAATACAAAAGTTCACCGGGCATGACTTTCCCAATACAAAAGTTCACCGGGCATGACTTTCCCAATACAAAAGTTCACCGGAGATGACTTTCCCAATACAAAAGTTCACCGGGCATGGCTTTCCCAACACAAAAGTTCACCGGGCATGACTTTCACAATACAAAAGTTTACCGGAGATGACTTTTCCCATACAAAAGTTGACCGGGCATGACTTTCCCAATACAAAAGTTCGCCGGGCATGACTTTCCCAATACAAAAGTTCACCGGAGATGACTTTCCCAATACAAAAGTTCACCGGGCATGACTTTCCCAATACAAAAGTTCACCGGGCATGACTTTCCCAATACAAAAGTTCACCGGGCATGACTTTCCCAATACAAAAGTTCACCGGGCATGACTTTCCCAATACAAAAGTTCACGGAGATGACTTTCCCAATACAAAAGTTCACCGGAGATGATTTTCCAATACAAAAGTTCACCGGGCATGACTTTCCCAATACAAAAGTTCACCGGGCATGACTTTCCCAATACAAAAGTTCACCGGGCATGAATTTCCCAATACAAATGTTCACCGGGCATGACTTTGCCAATACAAAAGTTCACCGGGCATGACTTTCCCAATACAAAAGTTCACCGGAGATGACTTTTCCAATACAAAAGTTCACCGGGCATGGCTTTCGCAACACAAAAGTTCACCGGGCATGACTTTCCCAATACAAAAGTTCACCGGAGATGACTTTCCCAATACAAAAGTTCACTGGGCATGACTTTCCCAACGCAAAAGTTCACCGGGCATGACTTTCCCAATACAAAAGTTCACCGGAGATGACTTTCCCAATACAAAAGTTCACCGGGCATGACTTTCCCAATAAAAAGTTCACCGGGCATGACTTTCCCAATACAAATGTTCACCGGGCATGACTTTGCCAATACAAAAGTTCACCGGAGATGACTTTCCCAATACAAAAGTTCACCGGGCATGACTTTCCCAATACAAAAGTTCACCGGGCATGACTTTCCCAATACAAAAGTTCACCGGCCATGACTTTCCCAATACAAAAGTTCACCGGAGATGACTTTCCCAATACAAAAGTTCGACGGAGATGACTTTCCCAATACAAAAGTTCACCGGGCATGACTTTCCCAATACAAAAGTTCACCGGGCATGACTTTCCCAATACAAAAGTTCACCGGGCATGACTTTCCCAATACAAAAGTTCACCGGAGATGACTTTTCCAATACAAAAGTTCACCGGGCATGGCTTTCCCAACACAAAAGTTCACCGGGCATGACTTTCCCAATACAAAAGTTCACCGGGCATGACTTTCATAATACAAAAGTTCACCGGAGATGACTTTCCCAATACAAAAGTTCACCGGGCATGACTTTCCCAATACGAAAGTTCACCGGAGATGACTTTCCCAATACAAAAGTTCACCGGGCATGAATTTCCCAATACAAATGTTCACCGGGCATGACTTTGCCAATACAAAAGTTCACCGGAGATGACTTTCCCAATACAAAAGTTCACCGGGCATGACTTTCCCAATACAAAAGTTCACCGGGCATGACTTTCCCAATACAAAAGTTCAACGGGCATGACTTTCCTAATACAAAAGTTCACCGGGCATGACTTTCCCAATACAAAAGTTCACCGGAGATGACTTTGCCAATACAAAAGTTCACCGGAGATGACTTTTCCAATACAAAAGTTCACCGGACATGGCTTTCCCAACACAAAAGTTCACCGGGCATGACTTTCCCAATACAAATGTTCACCGGGCATGACTTTCCCAATACAAAAGTTCACCGGGCATGACTTTCCCAATACAAAAGTTCACCGGAGATGACTTTCCCAATACAAAAGTTCACCGGAGATGACTTTCCCAATACAAAAGTTCACCGGGCATGACTTTCCCAATACAAAAGTTCACCGGAGATGACTTTGCCAATACAAAAGTTCACTGGAGATGACTTTCCCAATACAAAAGTTCACCAGAGATGACTTTGCCAATACAAAAGTTCACCGGAGATGACTTTTCCAATACAAAAGTTCACCGGGCATGGCTTTCCCAACACAAAAGTTCACCGGGCATGACTTTCCCAATACAAATGTTCACCGGGCATGACTTTCCCAGTACAAAAGTTCACCGGGCATGACTTTCCCAATACAAAAGTTCACCGGGCATGACTTTCCTAATACAAAAGTTCACCAGGCATGACTTTTCCCATACAAAAGTTCACCGGAGATGACTTTTCCCATACAAAAGTTCACCGGGCATGACTTTCCCAATACAAAAGTTCACCGGGCATGACTTTCCCAATACAAAAGTTCACCGGAGATGACTTTCCCAATGACTTTCCCAATACAAAAGTTCACCGGGCATGACTTTCCCAATACAAAAGTTCACCGGAGATGACTTTCCCAATGACTTTCCCAATACAAAAGTTCACCGGGCATGGCTTTCCCAACACAAAAGTTCACCGGGCATGACTTTCCCAATACAAAAGTTTACCGGAGATGACTTTTCCCATACAAAAGTTCACCGGGCATGACTTTCCCAATACAAAAGTTCACCGGGCATGACTTTCCCAATACAAAAGTTCACCGGAGATGACTTTCCCAATACAAAAGTTCACCGGGCATGACTTTCCCAATACAAAAGTTCACCGGGCATGACTTTCCCAATACAAAAGTTCACCGGGCATGACTTTCCCAATACAAAAGTTCACCGGGCATGACTTTCCCAATACAAAAGTTCACCGGAGATGACTTTCCCAATACAAAAGTTCACCGGAGATGATTTTCCAATACAAAAGTTCACCGGGCATGACTTTCCCAATACAAAAGTTCACTGGGCATGACTTTCCCAATACAAAAGTTCACCGGGCATGAATTTCCCAATACAAATGTTCACCGGGCATGACTTTGCCAATACAAAAGTTCACCGGGCATGACTTTCCCAATACAAAAGTTCACCGGAGATGACTTTTCCAATACAAAAATTCACCGGGCATGGCTTTCGCAACACAAAAGTTCACCGGGCATGACTTTCCCAATACGAAAGTTCACCGGAGATGACTTTCCCAATACAAAAGTTCACCGGGCATGAATTTCCCAATACAAATGTTCACCGGGCATGACTTTGCCAATACAAAAGTTCACCGGAGATGACTTTCCCAATACAAAAGTTCACCGGGCATGACTTTCACAATACAAAAGTTCACCGGGCATGACTTTCCCAATACAAAAGTTCACCGGAGATGACTTTCCCAATACAAAAGTTCACCGGGCATGACTTTCCCAATACAAAAGTTCACCGGGCATGACTTTCCCAGTACAAAAGTTCACCGGAGATGACTTTCCCAATACAAAAGTTCACCGGGCATGACTTTCCCAATACAAAAGTTCACCGGAGATGACTTTCCCAATACAAAAGTTCACCGGGCATGACTTTCCCAATACAAAAGTTCACCGGGCATAACTTTCCCAATACAAAAGTTCACCGGGCATGACTTTCTCAATACAAAAGTTCAGCGGGCATGACTTTCCCAATACAAAAGTTCACCGGGCATGAGGCATGACTTTCCCAATACAAAAGTTCACCGGGCATGACTTTCTCAATACAAAAGTTCACCGGGCATGACTTTCCCAATACAAAAGTTCACCGGGCATGACTTTCCCAATACAAAAGTTCACCGGAGATGACTTTCCCAATACAAAAGTTCACCGGGCATGACTTTCCCAATACAAAAATTCACCGGGCATGACTTTCTCAATACAAAAGTTCACCGGAGATGACTTTTCCCATACAAAAGTTCACCGGGCATGACTTTCCCAATACAAATGTTCACCGGGCAAGACTTTCCCAATGCAAAAGTTCACCGGCATGACTTGCCCAATACAAAAGTTCACCGGGCATGACTTTCCCAATACAAAAGTTCACCGGCATGACTTTCCCAATACAAAAGTTCACCGGGCATGACTTTCTCAATACAAAAGTTCACCGGGCATGACTTTCCCAATACAAAAGTTCACCGGGCATGACTTTCCCAATACAAAAGTTCACCGGAGATGACTTTCCCAATACAAAAGTTCACCGGCATGACTTTCCCAATACAAAAGTTCACGGCATGAATTTCCCAATACAAATGTTCACCGGGCATGACTTTGCCAATACAAAAGTCACCGGAGATGACTTTCCCAATACAATAGTTCACCGGGCATGACTTTCCCAATACAAAAGTTCACCGGGCATGACTTTCCCAATACAAAAGTTTACCGGAGATGACTTTTCCCATACAAAAGTTCACCGGGCATGACTTTCCAATACAAATGTTCACCGGGCATGACTTTCCCTGTACAGAAGTTCACCGGAGATGACTTTCCCAATACAAAAGTTCACCGGGCATGACTTTCCCAATACAAAAGTTCACCGGGCATGAATTTCCCAATACAAATGTTCACCGGGCATGACTTTGCCAATACAAAAGTTCACCGGAGATGACTTTCCCAATACAAAAGTTCACCGGGCATGACTTTCCCAATACAAAAGTTCACCGGGGATTACTTTCCCAATACAAAAGTTCACCGGGCATGACTTTCCTAATACAAAAGTTCACCGGGCATGACTTTCCCAATACAAAAGTTCACCGGAGATGACTTTGCCAATACAAAAGTTCACCGGAGATGACTTTTCCAATAACAAAAGTTCACCGGACATGGCTTTCCCAACACAAAAGTTCACCGGGCATGACTTTCCCAATACAAATGTTCACCGGGCATGACTTTCCCAATACAAAAGTTCACCGGGCATGACTTTCCCAATACAAAAGTTCACCGGAGATGACTTTCCCAATACAAAAGTTCACCGGAGATGACTTTCCCAATACAAAAGTTCACCGGGCATGACTTTCCCAATACAAAAGTTCACGGAGATGACTTTGCCAATACAAAAGTTCACTGGAGATGACTTTCCCAATACAAAAGTTCACCAGAGATGACTTTGCCAATACAAAAGTTCACCGGAGATGACTTTTCCAATACAAAAGTTCACCGGGCATGGCTTTCCCAACACAAAAGTTCACCGGGCATGACTTTCCCCAATACAAATGTTCACCGGGCATGACTTTCCCAGTACAAAAGTTCACCGGCATGACTTTCCCAATACAAAAGTTCACCGGGCATGACTTTCCTAATACAAAAGTTCACCAGGCATGACTTTTCCCATACAAAAGTTCCACCGGAGATGACTTTTCCCATACAAAAGTTCACCGGGCATGACTTTCCCAATACAAAAGTTCACCGGGCATGACTTTCCCAATACAAAAGTTCACCGGAGATGACTTTCCCAATACAAAAGTTCACCGAGCATGAATTTCCCAATACAAATGTTCACCGGGCATGACTTTGCCAATACAAAAGTTCACCGGAGATGACTTTCCCAATACAAAAGTTCACCGGGCATGACTTTCCCAATACAGAAGTTCACCGGGCATGACTTTCCCAATACAAAAAGTTCACCGGGCATGACTTTCCCAATACAAAAGTTCACCGGAGAATGACTTTCCCAATACAAAAGTTCACCGGAGATGACTTTCCCAATACAAAAGTTCACCGGGCATGGCTTTCCCAAACAAAAGTTCACCGGGCATGACTTTCCCAATACAAAAGTTTACCGGAGATGACTTTTCCCATACAAAAGTTCACCGGGCATGACTTTCCCAATACAAAAGTTCACCGGGCATGACTTTCCCAATACAAAAGTTCACCGGAGATGACTTTCCAATACAAAAGTTCACCGGGCATGACTTTCCCAATACAAAAGTTCACCGGGCATGACTTTCCCAATACAAAAGTTCACCGGAGATGATTTTCCAATACAAAAGTTCACCGGGCATGACTTTCCCAATACAAAAGTTCACCGGGCATGACTTTCCCAATACAAAAGTTCACCGGGCATGAATTTCCCAATACAAATGTTCACCGGGCATGACTTTGCCAATACAAAAGTTCACCGGGCATGACTTTCCCATACAAAAGTTCACCGGAGATGACTTTTCCAATACAAAAGTTCACCGGGCATGGCTTTCGCAACACAAAAGTTCACGGGCATGACTTTCCCAATACGAAAGTTCACCGGAGATGACTTTCCCAATACAAAAGTTCACCGGGCATGAATTTCCCAATACAAATGTTCACCGGGCATGACTTTGCCAATACAAAAGTTCACCGGAGATGACTTTCCCAATACAAAAGTTCACCGGGCATGACTTTCACAATACAAAAGTTCACCGGGCATGACTTTCCCAATACAAAAGTTCACCGGAGATGACTTTCCCAATACAAAAGTTCACCGGGCATGACTTTCCCAATACAAAAGTTCACCGGGCATGACTTTCCCAGTACAAAGTTCACCGGAGATGACTTTCCCAATACAAAAGTTCACCGGGCATGACTTTCCCAATACAAAAGTTCACCGGAGATGACTTTCCCAATACAAAAGTTCACCGGCATGACTTTCCCAATACAAAAGTTCACCGGGCATAACTTTCCCAATACAAAAGTTCACCGGGCATGACTTTCTCAATACAAAAGTTCAGCGGGCATGACTTTCCCAATACAAAAGTTCACCGGGCATGACTTTCCCAATACAAAAGTTCACCGGGCATGACTTTCTCAATACAAAAGTTCACCGGGCATGACTTTCCCAATACAAAAGTTCACCGGGCATGACTTTCCCAATACAAAAGTTCACCGGAGATGACTTTCCCAATACAAAAGTTCACCGGGCATGACTTTCCCAATACAAAAGTTCACCGGGCATGACTTTCTCAATACAAAAGTTCACCGGAGATGACTTTTCCCATACAAAAGTTCACCGGGCATGACTTTCCCAATACAAATGTTCACCGGGCATGACTTTCCCAATGCAAAAGTTCACCGGGCATGACTTGCCCAATACAAAAGTTCACCGGGCATGACTTTCCCAATACAAAAGTTCACCGGGCATGACTTTCCCAATACAAAAGTTCACCGGGCATGACTTTCTCAATACAAAAGTTCACCGGGCATGACTTTCCCAATACAAAAGTTCACCGGGCATGACTTTCCCAATACAAAAGTTCACCGGAGATGACTTTCCCAATACAAAAGATCACCGGGCACGACTTTCCCAATACAAAAGTTCACCGGGCATGAATTTCCCAATACAAATGTTCACCGGGCATGACTTTGCCAATACAAAAGTTCACCGGAGATGACTTTCCCAATACAAAGTTCACCGGGCATGACTTTCTCAATACAAAAGTTCACCGGGCATGACTTTCCCAATACAAAAGTTTACCGGAGATGACTTTTCCATACAAAAGTTCACCGGGCATGACTTTCCCAATACAAATGTTCACCGGGCATGACTTTCCCTGTACAAAAGTTCACCGGAGATGACTTTCCCAATACAAAAGTTCACCGGGCATGACTTTCCCAATACAAAAGTTCACCGGGCATGACTTTCCCAATACAAAAGTTCACCGGGCATGACTTTCTCAATACAAAAGTTCACCGGGCATGACTTTCCCAATACAAAAGTTCACCGGGCATGACTTTCCCAATACAAAAGTTCACCGGGCATGACTTTCTCAATACAAAAGTTCACCGGGCATGACTTTCCCAATACAAAAGTTCACCGGGCATGACTTTCCCAATACAAAAGTTCACCGGAGATGACTTTCCCAATACAAAAGTTCACCGGGCATGACTTTCCCAATACAAAAGTTCACCGGCATGAATTTCCCAATACAAATGTTCACCGGGCATGACTTTGCCAATACAAAAGTTCACCGGAGATGACTTTCCCAATACAAAAGTTCACCGGGCATGACTTTCCCAATACAAAAGTTCACCGGGCATGACTTTCCCAATACAAAAGTTTACCGGAGATGACTTTTCCCATACAAAAGTTCACCGGGCATGACTTTCCCAATACAAATGTTCACCGGGAATGACTTTCCCAGTACAAAAGTTCGCCGGAGATGACTTTCCCAATACAAAAGTTCACTGGGCATGACTTTCCCAATACAAAAGTTCACCGGAGATGACTTTGCCAATACAAAAGTTCACCGGAGATGACTTTTTCAATACAAAAGTTCACCGGGCATGACTTTCCGAATACAAAAGTTCACCGGAGATGACTTTCCCAATACAAAAGTTCACCGGGCATGACTTTCCCAATACAAAAGTTCACCGGGCATGACTTTCCCAATACAAAAGTTCACCGGCCATGACTTTCCCAATACAAAAGTTCACCGGAGATGACTTTTCCAATACAAAAGTTCACCGGGCATGGCTTTCCCAACACAAAAGTTCACCGGGCATGACTTTCCCAATACAAAAGTTCACCGGGCATGACTTTCATAATACAAAAGTTCACCGGAGATGACTTTCCCAATACAAAAGTTCACCGGGCATGACTTTCCCAATACGAAAGTTCACCGGAGATGACTTTCCCAATACAAAAGTTCACCGGGCATGAATTTCCCAATACAAAAGTTCACCGGGCATGACTTTCTCAATACAAAAGTTCAGCGGGCATGACTTTCCCAATACAAAAGTTCACCGGGCATGACTTTCCCAATACAAAAGTTCACCGGGCATGACTTTCTCAATACAAAGGTTCACCGGGCATGACTTTCCCAATACAAAAGTTCACCGGGCATGACTTTCCCAATACAAAAGTTCACCGGAGATGACTTTCCCAATACAAAAGTTCACCGGGCATGACTTTCCCAATACAAAAGTTCACCGGGCATGACTTTCTCAATACAAAAGTTCACCGGAGATGACTTTTCCCATACAAAAGTTCACCGGGCATGACTTTCCCAATACAAATGTTCACCGGGCATGACTTTCCCAATGCAAAAGTTCACCGGGCATGACTTGCCCAATACAAAAGTTCACCGGGCATGACTTTCCCAATACAAAAGTTCACCGGGCATGACTTTCCCAATACAAAAGTTCACCGGGCATGACTTTCTCAATACAAAAGTTCACCGGGCATGACTTTCCCAATACAAAAGTTCACCGGGCATGACTTTCCCAATACAAAAGTTCACCGGAGATGACTTTCCCAATACAAAAGTTCACCGGGCATGACTTTCCCAATACAAAAGTTCACCGGGCATGAATTTCCCAATACAAATGTTCACCGGGCATGACTTTGCCAATACAAAAGTTCACCGGAGATGACTTTCCCAATACAAAAGTTCACCGGGCATGACTTTCCCAATACAAAAGTTCACCGGGCATGACTTTCCCAATACAAAAGTTTACCGGAGATGACTTTTCCCATACAAAAGTTCACCGGGCATGACTTTCCCAATACAAATGTTCACCGGGCATGACTTTCCCTGTACAAAAGTTCACCGGAGATGACTTTCCCAATACAAAAGTTCACCGGGCATGACTTTCCCAATACAAAAGTTCACCGGGCATGACTTTCCCAATACAAAAGTTCACCGGGCATGACTTTCTCAATACAAAAGTTCACCGGGCATGACTTTCCCAATACAAAAGTTCACCGGGCATGACTTTCCCAATACAAAAGTTCACCGGGCATGACTTTCTCAATACAAAAGTTCACCGGGCATGACTTTCCCAATACAAAAGTTCACCGGGCATGACTTTCCCAATACAAAAGTTCACCGGAGATGACTTTCCCAATACAAAAGTTCACCGGGCATGACTTTCCCAATACAAAAGTTCACCGGGCATGAATTTCCCAATACAAAAGTTCACCGGGCATGACTTTGCCAATACAAAAGTTCACCGGAGATGACTTTCCCAATACAAAAGTTCACCGGGCATGACTTTCCCAATACAAAAGTTCACCGGGCATGACTTTCCCAATACAAAAGTTTACCGGAGATGACTTTTCCCATACAAAAGTTCACCGGGCATGACTTTCCCAATACAAATGTTCACCGGGCATGACTTTCCCAGTACAAAAGTTCGCCGGAGATGACTTTCCCAATACAAAAGTTCACCGGGCATGACTTTCCCAATACAAAAGTTCACCGGAGATGACTTTGCCAATACAAAAGTTCACCGGAGATGACTTTTCCAATACAAAAGTTCACCGGGCATGACTTTCCGAATACAAAAGTTCACCGGAGATGACTTTCCCAATAGAAAAGTTCACCGGGCATGACTTTCCCAATACAAAAGTTCACCGGGCATGACTTTCCCAATACAAAAGTTCACCGGCCATGACTTTCCCAATACAAAAGTTCACCGGAGATGACTTTCCCAATACAAAAGTTCGACGGAGATGACTTTCCCAATACAAAAGTTCACCGGGCATGACTTTCCCAATACAAAAGTTCACCGGGCATGACTTTCCCAATACAAAAGTTCACCGGGCATGACTTTCCCAATACAAAAGTTCACCGGAGATGACTTTCCCAATACAAAAGTTCACCGGGCATGACTTTCCCAATACAAATGTTCACCGGGCATGACTTTCCCAATGCAAAAGTTCACCGGGCATGACTTGCCCAATACAAAAGTTCACCGGGCATGACTTTCCCAATACAAAAGTTCACCGGGCATGACTTTCCCAATACAAAAGTTCACCGGGCATGACTTTCTCAATACAAAAGTTCACCGGAGATGACTTTTCCCATACAAAAGTTCACCGGGCATGACTTTCCCAATACAAATGTTCACCGGGCATGACTTTCCCAATGCAAAAGTTCACCGGGCATGACTTGCCCAATACAAAAGTTCACCGGGCATGACTTTCCCAATACAAAAGTTCACCGGGCATGACTTTCCCAATACAAAAGTTCACCGGGCATGACTTTCTCAATACAAAAGTTCACCGGGCATGACTTTCCCAATACAAAAGTTCACCGGGCATGACTTTCCCAATACAAAAGTTCACCGGAGATGACTTTCCCAATACAAAAGTTCACCGGGCATGACTTTCCCAATACAAAAGTTCACCGGGCATGAATTTCCCAATACAAATGTTCACCGGGCATGACTTTGCCAATACAAAAGTTCACCGGAGATGACTTTCCCAATACAAAAGTTCACCGGGCATGACTTTCCCAATACAAAAGTTCACCGGGCATGACTTTCCCAATACAAAAGTTTACCGGAGATGACTTTTCCCATACAAAAGTTCACCGGGCATGACTTTCCCAATACAAATGTTCACCGGGCATGACTTTCCCTGTACAAAAGTTCACCGGAGATGACTTTCCCAATACAAAGTTCACCGGGCATGACTTTCCCAATACAAAAGTTCACCGGGCATGACTTTCCCAATACAAAAGTTCACCGGGCATGACTTTCTCAATACAAAAGTTCACCGGGCATGACTTTCCCAATACAAAAGTTCACCGGGCATGATTTTCCCAATACAAAAGTTCACCGGGCATGACTTTCTCAATACAAAAGTTCACCGGGCATGACTTTCCCAATACAAAAGTTCACCGGGCATGACTTTCCCAATACAAAAGTTCACCGGAGATGACTTTCCCAATACAAAAGTTCACCGGGCATGACTTTCCCAATACAAAAGTTCACCGGGCATGAATTTCCCAATACAAATGTTCACCGGGCATGACTTTGCCAATACAAAAGTTCACCGGAGATGACTTTCCCAATACAAAAGTTCACCGGGCATGACTTTCCCAATACAAAAGTTCACCGGGCATGACTTTCCCAATACAAAAGTTTACCGGAGATGACTTTTCCCATACAAAAGTTCACCGGGCATGACTTTCCCAATACAAATGTTCACCGGGCATGACTTTCCCAGTACAAAAGTTCGCCGGAGATGACTTTCCCAATACAAAAGTTCACCGGGCATGACTTTCCCAATACAAAAGTTCACCGGAGATGACTTTGCCATACAAAAGTTCACCGGAGATGACTTTTCCAATACAAAAGTTCACCGGGCATGACTTTCCGAATACAAAAGTTCACCCGGAGATGACTTTCCCAATACAAAAGTTCACCGGGCATGACTTTCCCAATACAAAAGTTCACCGGGCATGACTTTCCCAATACAAAAGTTCACCGGCCATGACTTTCCCAATACAAAAGTTCACCGGAGATGACTTTCCCAATACAAAAGTTCGACGGAGATGACTTTCCCAATACAAAAGTTCACGGGCATGACTTTCCCAATACAAAAGTTCACCGGGCATGACTTTCCAATACAAAAGTTCACCGGCATGACTTTCCCAATACAAAAGTTCACCGGAGATGACTTTTCCAATACAAAAGTTCACCGGGCATGGCTTTCCCAACACAAAAGTTCACCGGGCATGACTTTCCCAATACAAAAGTTCACCGGGCATGACTTTCATAATACAAAAGTTCACCGGAGATGACTTTCCCAATACAAAAGTTCACCGGGCATGACTTTCCCAATACGAAAGTTCACCGGAGATGACTTTCCCCATACAAAAGTTCACCGGGCATGAATTTCCCAATACAAATGTTCACCGGGCATTGACTTTGCCAATACAAAAGTTCACCGAGATGACTTTCCCAATATAAAAGTTCACCGGGCATGACTTTCCCAATACAAAAGTTCACCGGGCATGACTTTCCCAATACAAAAGTTCACCGGGCATGACTTTCCTAATACAAAAGTTCACCGGGCATGACTTTCCCAATACAAAAGTTCACCGGAGATGACTTTGCCAATACAAAAGTTCACCGGAGATGACTTTTCCAATACAAAAGTTCACCGGACATGGCTTTCCCAACACAAAAGTTCACCGGGCATGACTTTCCCAATACAAATGTTCACCGGGCATGACTTTCCCAATACAAAAGTTCACGGGCATAACTTTCCCAATACAAAAGTTCACCGGGCATGACTTTCCCAATACAAAAGTTCACCGGAGATGACTTTTCCAATACAAAAGTTCACCGGGCATGGCTTTCCCAACACAAAAGTTCACCGGCATGACTTTCCCAATACAAAAGTTCACCGGGCATGACTTTCATAATACAAAAGTTCACCGGAGATGACTTTCCAATACAAAAGTTCACCGGGCATGACTTTCCCAATACGAAAGTTCACCGGGAGATGACTTTCCCAATACAAAAGTTCACCGGGCATACATTTCCCAATACAAATGTTCACCGGGCATGACTTTGCCAATACAAAAGTTCACCGGAGATGACTTTCCCAATACAAAAGTTCACCGGGCATGACTTTCCCAATACAAAAGTTCACCGGGCATGACTTTCCCAATACAAAAGTTCACCGGAGATGACTTTCCCAATACAAAAGTTCACCGGGCATGACTTTCCCAATACAAAAGTTCACCGGGCATGACTTTCCCAGTACAAAAGTTCACCGGAGATGACTTTCCCAATACAAAAGTTCACCGGGCATGACTTTCCCAATACAAAAGTTCACCGGAGATGACTTTCCCAATACAAAAGTTCACCGGGCATGACTTTCCCAATACAAAAGTTCACCGGGCATAACTTTCCCCAATACAAAAGTTCACCGGGCATGACTTCTCAATACAAAAGTTCACCGGGCATGACTTTCCCAATACAAAAGTTCACCGGGCATGACTTTCCCAATACAAAAGTTCACCGGGCATGACTTTCTCAATACAAAAGTTCACCGGGCATGACTTTCCCAATACAAAAGTTCACCGGGCATGACTTTCCCAATACAAAAGTTCACCGGAGATGACTTTCCCAATACAAAAGTTCACCGGGCATGACTTTCCCAATACAAAAGTTCACCGGGCATGACTTTCTCAATACAAAAGTTCACCGGAGATGACTTTTCCCATACAAAAGTTCACCGGGCATGACTTTCCCAATACAAATGTTCACCGGGCATGACTTTCCCAATGCAAAAGTTCACCGGGCATGACTTGCCCAATACAAAAGTTCACCGGGCATGACTTTCCCAATACAAAAGTTCACCGGGCATGACTTTCCCAATACAAAAGTTCACCGGGCATGACTTTCTCAATACAAAAGTTCACCGGGCATGACTTTCCCAATACAAAAGTTCACCGGGCATGACTTTCCCAATACAAAAGTTCACCGGAGATGACTTTCCCAATACAAAAGTTCACCGGGCATGACTTTCCCAATACAAAAGTTCACCGGGCATGAATTTCCCAATACAAATGTTCACCGGGCATGACTTTGCCAATACAAAAGTTCACCGGAGATGACTTTCCCAATACAAAAGTTCACCGGGCATGACTTTCCCAATACAAAAGTTCACCGGGCATGACTTTCCCAATACAAAAGTTCACCGGGCATGACTTTCTCAATACAAAAGTTCACCGGGCATGACTTTCCCAATACAAAAGTTCACCGGGCATGACTTTCCCAATACAAAAGATCACCGGGCATGACTTTCTCAATACAAAAGTTCACCGGGCATGACTTTCCCAATACAAAAGTTCACCGGGCATGACTTCCCAATACAAAAGTTCACCGGAGATGACTTTCCCAATACAAAAGTTCACCGGGCATGACTTTCCCAATACAAAAGTTCACCGGGCATGACTTTCCCAATACAAAAGTTTACCGGAGATGACTTTTCCCATACAAAAGTTCAACGGGCATGACTTTCCCAATACAAATGTTCACCGGGCATGACTTTCCCAGTACAAAACTTCGCCGGAGATGACTTTCCCAATACAAAAGTTCACCGGGCATGACTTTCCCAATACAAAAGTTCACCGGAGATGACTTTGCCAATACAAAAGCTTCACCGGAGATGACTTTTCCAATACAAAAGTTCACCGGGCATGACTTCCCGAATACAAAAGTTCACCGGAGATGACTTTCCCAATACAAAAGTTCACCGGGCATGACTTTCCCAATACAAAAGTTCACCGGGCATGACTTTCCCAATACAAAAGTTCACTGGAGATGACTTTTCCAATACAAAAGTTCACCGGGCATGACTTTCCCAATACAAAAGTTCACCGGGCATGACTTTCCCAATACAAAAGATCACCGGGCATGACTTTCTCAATACAAAAGTTCACCGGGCATGACTTTCCCAATACAAAAGTTCACCGGCATGACTTTCCCAATACAAAAGTTCACCGGAGATGACTTTCCCAATACAAAAGTTCACCGGGCATGACTTTCCCAATACAAAAGTTCACCGGGCATGACTTTCCCAATACAAAAGTTTACCGAGATGACTTTTCCATACAAAAGTTCAACGGGCATGACTTTCCCAATACAAATGTTCACCGGGCATGACTTTCCCAGTACAAAACTTCGCCGGAGATGACTTTCCCAATACAAAAGTTCACCGGGCATGACTTTCCCAATACAAAAGTTCACCGGAGATGACTTTGCCAATACAAAAGTTCACCGGAGATGACTTTTCCAATACAAAAGTTCACCGGCATGACTTTCCGAATACAAAAGTTCACCGGAGATGACTTTCCCAATACAAAAGTTCACCGGGCATGACTTTCCCAATACAAAAGTTCACCGGGCATGACTTTCCCAATACAAAAGTTCACTGGAGATGACTTTTCCAATACAAAGTTCACCGGGCATGACTTTCCCAATACAAAAGTTCACCGGAGATGACTTTCCCAATACAAAAGTTCACCGGGCATGACTTTCCCAATACAAAAGTTCCACCGGGCATGACTTTCCCAATACAAAAGTTCACCGGGCATGACTTTCCCAATACAAAAGTTGACCGGGCATGACTTTCCCAATACAAAAGTTCACCGGAGATGACTTTCCCAATACAAAAGTTCACCGGAGATGACTTTCCCAATACAAAAGTTCACCGGGCATGACTTTCCCAATACAAAAGTTCACCGGGCATGACTTTCCCAATACAAAAGTTCACCGGGCATGAATTTCCCAATACAAAAGTTCACCGGGCATGACTTTCCCAATACAAAAGTTTACCGGAGATGACTTTTCCCATACAAAAGTTCACCGGGCATGACTTTCCCAATACAAAAGTTCACCTGGAGATGACTTTCCCAATACAAAAGTTCACCGGAGATGACTTTCCCAATACAAAAGTTCACCGGGCATGACTTTCCCAATACAAAAGTTCACCGGGCATGACTTTCCCAATACAAAGTTCACCGGGCATGACTTTCCCAATACAAAAGTTCACCGGAGATGACTTTCCCAATACAAAAGTTCACCGGAGATGACTTTCCCAATACAAAAGTTCACCGGGCATGACTTTCCCAATACAAAAGTTCACCGGGCATGACTTTCCCAATACAAAAGTTCACCGGGCATGACTTTCCCAATACAAAAGTTCACCGGGCATGACTTTCCCAATACAAAAGTTCACCGGAGATGACTTTCCCAATACAAAAGTTCACCGGAGATGACTTTCCCAATACAAAAGTTCACCGGGCATGACTTTCCCAATACAAAAGTTCACCGGGCATGACTTTCCCAATACAAAAGTTCACCGGGCATGAATTTCCCAATACAAAAGTTCACCGGGCATGACTTTCCCAATACAAAAGTTCACCGGGCATGAATTTCCCAATACAAAAGTTCACCGGGCATGACTTTCCCAATACAAAAGTTTACCGGAGATGACTTTTCCCATACAAAAGTTCACCGGGTATGACTTTCCCAATACAAATGTTCACCGGGCATGACTTTCCCAGTACAAAAGTTCACCGGAGATGACTTTCCCAATACAAAAGTTCACCGGGCATGACTTTT